>NC_084735.1:71401342-71571342 GCF_033978785.1 Entelurus aequoreus | reverse complement strand
TTTATGTCACCCATATGGTATCATGTTGAAGAGGTTAATTTAGCCTACTGATGTGTATTTATAAATGGTTGATTTATATAGGCTAGTAAGGTAAAAAGGAAAAATCCATATAACACGTCACAGACGACGTCGCGCTATCATCACGTGACACCTCTGATGAAGGCTACAGAAGCAAGGTAGCCGAAACTTGTCAGGTACAAAACTTTACCTTACTAGCCTATATAAATCAACCATTCATAAATACATATGGTATCAGATTGATTCGCTTGGACCCCCGCTAGTAGAAATAGTACCTGCTAGTGTTAATAGCCAGTAGAGGCGTGGCGAGGAAAAGGAGCGACCAACTGAAAACTGCTTACTGTCCTCGCCCCCTTTTCTGTCTTTCCTTGGCCTCCAGATGCAGCCTGGCAGATGGACCGAAGGGTGAGTGACCTGTGGCCTTTGAGTGGCATCGCAGACAACCATTCGCCATGGAAACTCTCAGGTTGGCCCCTCCCTCCACTCCACGCTCTCACTACCAACTTGTTAGTACCTTCCTGGTCTTTCGGGGGCGTCCTTTTAAAAAACAAACAAACTTGTGTTCCACAGCTCAGAGTCTGATGCCCCTGCAGCAAAGGATGGGAGACCCAGCTGTGAAGTTCAGCTCGCAGAGGTTGGTAGATGCGAGGGGCCGAATTACCTGCCCTACCGCGGGCCCTCGGCAGACACGCAGTCGCTCCATTGGCCAGCTGGAATTCCTCCCCGTGCCCACCATCTCTCTCTCCTCCACCCTCTCTCACCCCTCCATCTCTCCGGCCTGCGCTGCTGCTCCTCTTCCTCGTCCCCCTGTCTTTTCACGGAGTCATCCTCTCTCCAAATCGTGCTACATGGAGAGAACCACTTGCTTTTCTGCTCTACTCCTTCAATCCTCTTACTCTCTGGAAGCATACGACCCCTCGCTTGCAGGGGGCGCTGTGGGGAGCCGGAGGCAGCGCTGTCGATCCGGCAGCTCTGGGTACCTTGCACTGCTCGGGCCTTTGCCAAAGTTACTCTTGTTATTCTTTTCATTGTTGGAAAAAACGTCAGCTATGATGGCGTTTAGTGTGCTAACAGGATGCAGTAGGAATAACTAAATTCATTGAAATAGGGATTATAAAGGAGTCTGTTTAAACACGTACAGTAGAACCTCGAGGTAAACACATGCCAACAAACTGATGTTTTGATGACTGAGTATGTTTCCTAATAAAACTAACAAAACAAAGAATAATTATCGTTCCCTAAAGGAAATAATGTCAAGTATATGTTTCCATTCCAGAGTCAAAATGTGTACTTTATAAAATGATATAATTAATTATAGAGGCAATGATTGAAGTAACCAAACCTTAATGATAGATAGATACTTCATTGATCCCACGGGAAATTTCCAAAATGTCACACAAGTGTAAAAAGAAGTTGACCACAGTTTAATCAAAATAAAAAAAAATCTACTCACATTTTGAGGACACCTGACAGGAAGGTGCAGTAGCAATACTGCCACCCAGTGGCCTTTTATAGGTAATGCTGGAATTATTAGTGTCACAAAGTAATAATATAATGAAGTATTACAAGTATTTATTAAAGCATTAGTATGATAAAATTGTATTACTCCATTTCTGGTTCTATGGTTATCATCACACTTTATCTTTGCTGTACCATACCAACTTTATTTATAAAGCCCTTTAAAAACAACCACTTTCAGTACCCTTCAGTGGTTGTATCCCCGCACAAAAAAAAACATTTTTGCTGTTTGACATTGGAAGCATTTTTTCTCCCCAGATAATTTGTGTTGAATTTCACATTGTTTGACTTTGAAGGTTCCCCTGTAGATGCTTTCACCTCATTTTTTCACCATCATGTTTACATTGCATAAATGTCAAAAGTGTTGATAATGCCTTTTTGTTCTTCCCCTCCTTTCGCCCTTAGAGACATAATGGACCGCTCAGACTCTGACTCCGCCCTCCCGCTCTCTCACAATGAATCCAGGAGCATGTACGGCTCCAAGCCCCTCCTACTTGCACCTAGGCTCCACCCCCTGCAGAGTCACAGCCCCAGATTTAGAGTGGGAGGAAGCCTTGAGAAGAGCTCAAGCCTGGGGGAGCTGAGGGGCACCTCTGCCGCCTTCCTCGCCTCCTCTTGCTCTACCCGCTCCCTCTGCGTCACGCCCGACAGCGCCGACGGCCCCGCCCTTTTCTCCTCTTGTCCGGGCTCGTCGAGCGGCGGGACGGGCATTCACACTCCCCCGAGGTGGAGCCCCGTGGAGGAGGAGAATGGGTGCGAGGAGAGCGAGTCGTCGGGCGAACGCAGAAGACACGCCTTCAATAAAATTTTCAAGAAGAAGAAGTGACATCACTGAAGACTCACGTTTTCTTTTTAGCTCTTTGGAAAACTTCAGCCATTTTTACACAAAAGAAAAGTCTGGCTTTACTAAGACAACTATACAAGTCAAACTCAGAACCTCCAATGTTGAACAGCAAAAAAAAAAAAAAAGTACAATTAGGCGTTTAACTTACATTTTCTAGACATATATGCCTCAAAAGTCAAACAAACCCGTCATTATGTTTTGTCAGGTTTGGTTGATGCCACCACAGAAGGACAGGAAAGGAAAAAAGTGGCGATAACCGTAGAACAGGAAATGGAGCTTACTGCGACACAGGAAAGGGTCTGGCTGCTAAGTGCAAAATGAGCAGGACAGTTACGTGTCTGACAAGCATCTTTAAGGGCCAATAGTTTTAACGTTCGCTTTATGTAGTTGAATTATACAGTTAACTTTTTACTGTTAAAAATGTCGTATTGTTTGTCTGTGCGGTCTAATAATGGCTATTATTTGACTCTGGATCAGATACATTCACTTTACATGTGTTGAGCAACCACCAGAATGCTATGTTTGACTTTGGAGGTTCCACTGCATTGCTTTGATTCATTCCATTGGATGAATGGACTGAAAACTTGAACTTTGTTTGCTATTTTGGGCTGTCTTTATTTTTTATCACCAGCACAAGCGGACCAGTAAAATATATCAACTACTCATCCGAATCTAGTTCCCACCGTTTTGATGTTGCCAGGCAGCAGAGGGTGTATTTATATACACACACAGTAAACCATAGGTTTTGTTTGTGTGTGCATGTCTCACATCTAAAGCAGAATGTGAAATTAAAATCAACTTGATTTACAAAAAAATGTATGTATTTATTGTATGTAAAGAAAAACTGATGCCTAAGATTTCTTTAAAATGTATATTTTACTATAGGTGTTTAAATTAAAGTAGTTAAAGTGTTTATTATTAAAACAAGTACAACTTTAAATCTGTGGTTTTGAGTTTGATTGTTTTGCTAATAAGACAGTATTGTAAAATTGTTGTATCCTTGACATTCTCCCAGTAAGTGACACGAGTGGAAATTATTCACTGTTTTAGCGGCGGAAGTGAAGGAAGAAAAAAAAGGAGAAACGAGAGTTTGCGTTAGTGACTCAATTTCCTATCAAGGTGGAGACATCTTTCAGGGTTATGGGTTCCTCTTCAAATATTGTTTACAGCCTCTTGAAAAAAGCCTTGAATTGTTCCTTTGTGGACTTCAATGTCTCCAAGAATCCCTGACATTTGTTTATAAAGTAGTTAAAATGTATTATTTATATAAGTAAGTGTAAACTGGTTTAAATCTTTGCTATAGTAGTTTTAAGTGTTATTATTGGTAGGTAAGAGATTTAACTATACATAGCTACAGTAACTGTACATGAAAGAGTGTAATCGAGTATAAGTAGTTTAACAGTATATCATTTTTAATGTAAGCTGTCCATGTGTAAAGTAGCGTAACAGGGTTTTAAAATATTGGCATGTATCTTGTAGTATTTTATACCCATGTCAAGAGTTGTAAAATAGTTTAAAAAATGGATACACCAACAAATTCAAACAAGCATATATTGTAAATTGAGTTAAATATTTGCATCTAAGTAGTTCATATTAGCTCATTTAAGTACATTAAACTACTTCAGAATATTTCATTATACTGATATATTAAACTATTTGAACAAACTGTAAAGTAGTCGGGATGTAAAGAAATCCAAACTGTAAAAGAGTTTAAATTACAGTAGAGCAACAATGTTTGTAAATAGTTCAAATTAACCATTGATTTATTGATTGAAACTTTTATTAGTAGATTGCACAGTACATATTCCGTACAATTGACCACTAAATGGTAACACCCGAATAAGTTTTTCAACTTGTTTAAGTCGGGGTCCACGTTAATCAATTCATGGTAACCAACTAAAGTATGGTAAACTACTTCAAATACCGTAGTTTAATATATTGGTATAATTAAATATTCTGAACGGACCACATTAAGTAGTGTTCAAAGTATTGATGGGTAAAGAAATTCAAACCAGCTAACTGAAGTATATTCAAATAGTTCAAAATATTGGTATAATGGAGTATTCCAAACTAGCTAACTATGTACAGATGCCGAATTTAAGTCAACAATTTCTGAACTCGCTAATTGTTTTGACTATTTGTGTACAAATAATATTTTCCTTTTGTGTTTTCCCAGTAACAATGTTCAACTGTGCATGTTTCATTGAATTGTGCAATTACCGAAGCAAAATACTTTGTTTAAAGACTTTATTTTGGATGTTTTAGGAAAATTTGGGATTGCAGAAATCCAATCAAAGGATTTGTGGTTGTCAGTAAGTAAATAAGTTTTTAATTGATGAATGAACCCGCCGGCATCCACATAACGAGCCGTGGTGACGGTAGAGCAATGACAAACATGTGATGGAACATGAGCTGCAGTGTATCTCTGTAGTGTTCTATTTTTAAACCCTGCGGGCCTGCGCGGGCTCTCTCCCGCATACTCTGCATAAACCAGCCAAGACACGACGGGCGGGATGGAGGTAAACTCTTACTAATGTTACCTTATGTCTTGTCTTCTTGGTGTGTGTGCGTGTGTGTGTGTGTGTGTGTGTGTGTGTGTGTGTGTGTGTGTGTGTGTGTGTGTGTGTGTGTGTGTGTGTGTGTGTGTGTGTGTGTGTGTGTGTGTGTGTGTGTCTTTTGTTTCAGCAAAGTTGTACTCAAGTGGGCGAAACTACTGTCCTGCTCAGTTTTAATTCCACTTTCTATACACCGGTTCCCTGCCTATTCTTGTCTTTTAGTCACTGCTTTAAATAATTAGTCTTTTATTGTAACTTAAATTGAAAAATGGTTTGATGGCACTATCTACAGTGCTGCAGCTAAGAATCCAGCAGAGGGCGCTGTCTCACAAGTCAATTCAGTCAACATTTTCCTGTAAGAAGATGCTTTGACAAGACGTGTAACTGCACATTTTGTAGGTACAATACTGCATACTGTACACCTGTTATTGTTTCTTAGTGTGTAAACCATGTCTTTAATAACTGGCATATTGCAGTGTTTCAAATGTCAATAATATGAATTTTTGGGGTGTTTTTATGGGTGCGCGCGATTACGTTTTTTTGCCACTCACTTGAACAGCGACATCTATTATAGTAGTCTCCTTCTTATTTGCTGGACTTGATATGACAATTCGTACAGTGAATATTTCTGATACAACAATATTAAACGTTCTTAACCTGGGTGTTAAAGGTGTCATTTACTTTAACATATTGCTAAAAAAAAAAGAAAGAAGAATAAGTGACATTTCATTTATCACGCAATGGTTCAGTACTCAGGTCCATCATGTCAAACAAAATCTATTTTTATCATTTAAAAATTCAATATTAAAACACAAAATTATGAAGAAAAAAAAAATATTGTTTCAAATATTTATTACTACTTCAGAGCACATTTTTATTATCTGAATTATTGTTGCTATGATGCGATGACGACATAGCAAGGTTTGAGACTTCCTGCAACATTCAGTGTGACACACACACACACTCACACACACACACACACACACACACACACACACACACACACACACACACACACACACACACACACCAGTTCATATCCTCATGCTTGCCAGAGCAATTGAAAGACGATTGTTTGAACTAAGTTTGAGTCTGGCGAACATTTCCTCAACGACTTTTTGATGTATTTATTTATTTCAGCAGATAATACAGCATTTACATTCGTGAAGAACCTTCTGGCCGCCAGGGAAATATGCAGGAAGGACGTGAGCAGGAAACACAGGTAAGAATTGCTAAGTACTTTTCAAAAGCGTTAAGATTTACAGTATTTATGTGAGATAACTGGACCGCTGCACACAAAAAGGTGAACATGTGTCAAAACATGCACCCAATACAGTGCTAATAGTCTTCTAACAAATACACCACGTGGTGGCGCTGTTATTTATCTCCATCTGTATAATGCTTGACAAACTTTGAGGACATCTGTATTACATGTGTGCAAGTATGTCTTCCAAAGCATTTTGACCACAACCTCCAGGGGGCGCCACAAATGTCACAAACAGTCATGTGGACACATTTCAACACTTTGAACTTCCCCTGCAATCCTCCTTTTCCCACTTGGGGGCGTCTATTAATTGTGATTATAGAGGGACACTTTTGACTATTCAGAAAGAATGTTTTGGAATAATACGTTTTAGAAATAATCAAGAATCGCGTGGTAAGATGTCAGCGATAGTTAGATTTGAACAGCGGATGCTCAAAGAAAAAAAGAGGAAGTGGTTTAACGGTTGAGCTTCTTTTTTTTTTGCGGTAATTTTACAAGTTGGTAGTAAGCAATTCACTAACACAAACTCTCTGATTGACTTGTTGACCTCACTATTGAGGACTAAGTTAAAATAGAACCGTGTGTGTGTGTGTGTGTGTGTCACTCTTCCAGGCCGTGTTATGATTTCATTATCTGTTGAATGTGAGCAATGTGAGACCTTCATGGATCAGCCGCACATCAGCAGCTGTGTGTGTGTGTGTGTGTGTGTGTGTGTGTGTGTGTGTGTGTGTGTGTGTGTGTGTGTGTGTGTGTGTGTGTGTGTGTGTGTGTGTGTGTGTGTGTGTGTGTGTGTGTGTGTGTTCTTGTATTTCTACCCTTCTTGAGACATCAACAAGGAAAAGTACCTTCCATATGAGTGAACAAGTTAGGACATAAATCATGGTGCCAATACGGAAAACCATTGCATCTAATAGAGCAGTGGTCCTCAAATGGGGGTACGCGTACCCCTGGGGGTACTTGAAGGTATGCCAAGGGGTACGTGAATTCAAAAATCCTTTATAAATATATTTATTGAATAATACTTCAACAAAATATGAATGTAAGTTCATAAAGTGAACATCAAATCAAGTAGGCTATTCCATTCATTACCATAAACCCAGAGTTTCCTCCATGCCATGATGGTTTGACCCTCACTAAAATGTCTGTCAAAAAGAACTGTGAAAAGAAATGCAACAATGCAATATTCAATGTTGACAGCTAGATTTTTTGTGGACATGTTCCATAAATATTGATGTTAAATATTTCTTTTTTTGTGAAGAAATGTTTAGAATTAAGTTCATGAATCCAGATGGATCTCTTTTACAATCCCCAAAGAGAGCACTTTAAGTTGATGATTACTTCTATGTGTAGAAATCTTTATTTATAATTAAATCACTTGTTTATTTTTCAACAAGTTTTTAGTTATTTTTATATCCTTTTTTCCAAATAGACCACAACAAATGAGCAATATTTTGCACTGTTATACAATTTAATAAATCAGAAACTGATGACATAGTGCTGTATTTTACTTCTGTATCTCTTTTCTTCAACCAAAAATGCTTTGCTCTGATTAGGGGGTACCGGTATTTGAATTAAAAAAATGTTTAGAGGGGGTACATCACTGAAAAAAGGTTGAGAACCACTGTAATAGAGAATGTCTCATTTTCACCCCTGGTGGTGAAATCTATCAAAATTAGGGCGGTCCCAAAAAGGAGGGATTTTTCGGTTTTAAAAGCCCTCCCCCTCTGGTCAACATATGAAATAGCAAGTGTGTGTAAAAATTTGAAGTGCTCCCCCTCTAGCCAACATATGTAACAACAAGTGTGTGTAAAAATTCGAAATGCTCCCCCTCTGTCCAAAATTAATTTAAAAAAATAAATAAATATATATATAGAGACATACTGTAATAACTTGAAGTAAATAATGAAGATTAAAAAACAATTACAAACAAAACATATTTTTAAAATAACTAAAAGCAGTCTTTTTCCTCACAATGTGTCGCCTTTTTTTCTTAGAAAATTGGGAACAATTTCTCATATTCTGTTTCTGTAATATTACAATATTTTCTCGTAAAATTATTAGTTTTTAATGCAAAATGGTGACATTTGTCATATACAATTCTGACTTTTATCACAATATTGCCAACTTTTTTGTTGTTCTTGTAAAATAGTGAAATTTGTTGAGTAAAATAATGACTTTTGTCAAGTAAAATTCCGATTATTATTATAATATTGCCAAAATGTTAAAAGTTTTTTTTATACAATTGTGACTGTTATTGAGTAAAATTCCAACTTTTATCATAATATTGCACAAATGTTCAGTTTTTCTTGTAAAATTTTGACTTGTGTTGAGTAAAATGACAACTTTTATTATAATACTGCCAAAATTCTAAGTTTTTCTTGTGAAATTGTGACCTTTTTCTTGTGAAATTCCAACTCATTTTTCATAACAAGCTTTTAAATTTGCATAGTATGTATATATTATTAATGTTGTAAATACAAATCTTTATATATCTAGAAAGGGTGGTAAAGAGGTAGGCCTTTTTCAGAGGTCCCAAGAAGGTAAGAAATACAAGAGTGTGTGTGTGTGTGTGTGTGTGTGTGTGTGTGTGTGTGTGTGTGTGTGTGTGTGTGTGTGTGTGTGTGTGTGTGCGCGTGCGTGTGTCACTCATAAAGTAAAGCTATTTAAAATGTCCTCAGTTTTATCCATTTCCTTTCGAAGAAAAAGAAGAACTACTCACTCTTGAATCATTCCAGCTTTCCTTTTTGTCTTAATAGGCTCCGTCACGGCCCTCGGTGGCTGAACTCGCCGGAAGGTTCAAGGGTTCCTCAGCTCCACACGATGCAGTGGTCAGAGAAACAGTGAGTTAGTTAATTAGCTGTCAGTTAACATATTAAACAAAGACACATTGTGCTTCAGGAAAAGCCTGTCCGACGTAGACCTCCTCGCTCCTTGACACTGCCCAACATTCACGGCGACGAACAGGAGGTAAGCAATTTAAACAAAAGTGATTTTTTTTTTCTTTATCTGCACAAAAAATGTAATGCGTCGTTTCAAGGTTTTGTAGGAGAGGATTGACTATTTATCATACAATGAGGAAATTATGTGGTTGCGGTGCCGATTTGATATAAAGTAACAAACGTAAAACGTAATAAACATACAGTGTGTATACATATACACATTAATAATATATCTATATATAATTGTATTATATAATACAGTATATACTGTATATATACTGAAAATATATATTACAAAGTTAAAAGTTAATGTACCAATGATTGTCACACACACACTAGGTGTGGTGAAATTATTCTCTGCATTTGATCCATCACCCTTGATCAACCCCTGGGAGGTGAGGGGAGCAGTGAGCAGCAGCGGTGGCCGCGCCCGGGAATAATTTTGGTGATTTAACCCCCAATTCCAACCCTTGATGCTGAGTGCCAAGCAGGGAGGTAATGGGTCCCATTTTTATAGTCTTTGGTATGACTCGGCCGGGGTTTGAACTCACGACTTACCGATCTCAGGGAGGACACTCTAACCACAAGGCATATATAAAATAAATACAATTGTTTTATGTATTTAAAAATACATACTGTATATATTTATAGTAATAATATATATAGTTGATATTTCATGGTATTTGCTATTTTACAAAGTAAAACAAAATATTTTTATTGGATTTTTGTAGGCTTGGAAATACAGCTGTATGTGCTTTTCAATGAATTCAAAAATCTGAAATGATACGTTTAAAAATAAATTCAATGTCAAATAAAATTGTGAACTGTATCTGTCAGAGGCCTGGAGGTGTCACCTCGCCTGTAAAAGCCAAGAGAAACTCAGCTCTGATTGAGAAGCTTCAGGTAAGTCCATGCTGCGTCGTCATTACTCCGCCATCATGTGACATGTGACATCTCACCTTTTCTCCCTTAGGCCAACCTCGCTCTGTCCCCATCAGCCCTGCTGCCCTCTCCCAAGAGCCCCGGTTTCAGGCTGCTGCCACCCTTCACCCCGCCGCCCTCCCCAAGTTCCAAGTCGGGGACCTCTTCAACCACGCTGAGCCCTTCCAGCCCCGCCTCCACGTGTTTGCTGGTGACTGAGGAGGAGGGGCCGACCTCATTTGAAGCTCCTCAGGAGGCATCCCTCCTGACGAACATCAACAAGGTCGGTCAGATGGTTGGTATAGATGGCAAAACGATCGATTAATCACTAGTTTTTTTGTTGGCTCTCCCCCAGAATCGAGCACGCCATTCCCTAAGGCGACGCCCACCATCTCGTCGCCACAGAAACTCCAGCAGCGGTGATGATGTAGGTGTGGCCCCAGAGCAGACAGACACAAACGCTAGCCAACCGGACCGTGAAACAACAGAGCGAGACAAAGGAGGAGGAGAAGGAGTTTTCAAAGATGGAAATGGAGACCATGTCGAGGATAGCAAATCTGACAACAGCCAAACAAATTGTGCCATCACAAGTGAAGAAGACCAGAAGAGTGAAGATGCAGTCACAGAAGCAGGAGGAACCGAGGAGAAAAGCTCAGGAGATGATCAAAATAACAACGAGGAAGAACAAAAAAGCAACACGAGTGTTCTAGATAGTTAGTAGTCTCCGTGGGAACATGTTGATAGGACATTTATGAGATGATTTAAAGCTTGATTGTGTCCTGCAGGGTTCCACGAGTTGATGAAAGAAGTCCAGGTCCGAAACTCAAAATGCTCCAATGGGGTCTGCTTGGAAAGGTTGCACTAATAGAGTGCAGACACAAACTTGTAATTTTATTTCTATTTTATTTTTTAATCGCTGCTGGTTGTCTCAAAGTGGCAGAGACTCTTACTGTGGAATAATTGTGCTGCCTTTTTACACTGCTGTATGTGTTTGATTTAATCATAAGGGTATTTTCTCACAGGCGACATTCTAATATTGGCCCTTTTCCGTACGTTTGTCAGAAAATTGTTTTTGTCATATAAAAACTACCACATTTACAACATGTTGACTTTGTGTCACCTAACCAGCTTCCTTGCACCATAACTCAAATCACATAACTGATTGCTCAAGGATCCGGGAATCAAACTCGCCATGTTTTCATTACAAAACAGGCGCTTCACTGCACATGCAATGCACTGTGAAATTTAACTAACCACTTAAATCCAAGTGTTTGGGAGTAAAACAATTCGGAAATCGAACAAAACTTGGTAGTAAAAAGTGGTAAGATTGTTTAGTGCTTGTAAGCTAACTATTCCAAATGCAAGTAACATGGTGACCATAGAACGGCAAATTTAAGCTACCCTAGAAACGTTAAAAGTGGTACACGCTTTTTTGTCCTGGCTACTCGGCACAACATGGCTACAAGTCAACAAAGAAAAACGAGGGCATGTACTCCAGAAAGAGACAGAGCATCTAAATCAGGGGTGTCCAAACTAAGGCCGTGGGACAAGTGCGGCCCACTGAAGATTGGCCCGTGGCATGTTTTTAGCCTAACTTTAGGCCTTGTGAATTGAAGCAGAGTGATCTTGCCACCCTCTTGTGGGCAAAGACAGAATTGATGTTCTATGACCATGTACTTCATTTGGAAGGAGTTTGAGCACAGCCTCAATTTATATGACCCAAGCCAAACAACATTTCCCACTCATGGTATAAACTAACTATAACCAACAAATAAAGTCAAAACACACCTACTGCTCATTGAATCCTTTGGACATTATAAAACACGTTCAAGCACTATACTGTATATAATTTAAAATTAAACATATACATGTCCATTACAGTGCTTGATGGGTGATATGCAAAACACTCTCCACACTTCCCCATGTTTGGGGCATTTTAGCTGCTTGATATATCTGATTGATTACAAAACTTTTAGGAGGTTGTCAGGGAGGTAAACAAGGGAGGAGTCAAACTTTCACATACTCTTAATATTCAACAGTTTATCATTTATACTTCATATTGCATTGTCGTCAGGGTCTGATGTGGGGGGGGGGGGGTTGTTAAAGTTGAAGTGGTGGAAGTTATGTCTTGTTGTTCAGTCTGTTACAACTTGCTTTAATCAATGCACACTGAAGTGTTATTTTGGTACAAATGATTGTGGTTACGTCACAATGTGTCTGCTTTTGATTGATTGATTGAGACTTTTATTAGTAGATTGCACAGTACAGTACATAGTCCGTACAATTGACCACTAAATGGTAACACCCGAATAAGTTTTTCAACTTGTTTAAGTCGGGGTCCACGTTAATCAATTCACGGTAAATGCTGTGGGCCGACAAAAGAGTCATAATGTGTTCATTTGTGTATGCTTGTCTGTGAGTGAGTGTGTGTGTGTGTGCGCACACACACCAAATTGTCGATTACCCTCAAAAATATCGCTTTACCGCAGGTTGTACAGTATTTTTACATGTTTGGCAAACTTCCCTCTTCAATTTGGTATTAAATTAATATGCAGACTTGAAACATTGCAATCGTAGATTACATGTAAACATGATCACAGATCACACTGAGACAGCACATATAGTTGAAATAAAAATAAAAAAACAACTGAAGTTAGTGTAGTGATTTCTATATCAAATTTCTTTAGATGCTAATTTGATTACATTACACATATTTAATATCTGTATAAGTACACTAACCTAAGAATTTATAAATATATATTGTATATACATTGTGTGTGTGTATAAATATATACAGTGTATACATATATATATATACACGCACGCACACACACACACACACACACACACACACACACACACACACACACACACACACACACACACACACACACACACACACACACACACACACACACACACACACACACACACACACACACACACGTATATATTAATAAAATATGTATATATGGTCACATATAAATGTATAGGCTATATACTGTATAAGTGTGTATATACATTGTTACTTTACATGCAGTCGGCTTTCAGGCTTGGCAAAAAAATTTTTTAGCCCAATGCGGCCTCAGATTAAAAAAGTTTTGACACCCCTGATCTAGATGACAGACCATTCCTAACCAGTCACCAGGGTCACTTTTGAGGAGCCTCTTTTACAACAAGATTTCGCTAAATTGCCTACTCTGTTCTTACTGTCGAACTGGCATTTATTCACCTTCTCCTTTTACACAGAATCCGTGTGCAAACAAAGTGGGGTATTGCAAATTTGCAAGTGTGTTTTCAACACAACAAAACTTTATTGCAAATGGTATTGCAGAAAACCCGTACACACTGACAGTGCTCCACCACTGTTACAAAATCGGATACTACATCGGAAACTAGGGACTTTCCGGGTCAACTTCTTCGCCCCATTCCATCACTGGGCTGTTTATATCAAACATCCACTTGGCTGTTTCTCAGAAGCAGTAATGCCAAAGTTGTCGTGTTGACAAGAGGATTTTTTGCCAAAAGTTGGCACCGCTACACACTATTGGGTCACCCATAATCCTGACTACTGAGAGTAATGACCAGAAGGGAAACCTGGCTCCTTTTGCTCTTTCGTTGTGTGGTGTACTTAATCCCATTTTGGATAATCCTCTGATGGACTCCCATTCAGTGGAATTGCAACCACAAATAAACACACTGGTGGAAAATGGACCTTCCTGTTGGGAGGCCGGAGGCGTGCTGGTAAATTGTTAGTGGAAGGTGGGGTCGTTGAATCAAAAGGATATCTTTACAAAGTGAACACAATGGTGCTTTGATAATCCCAGGTCATGACCCTCGTCTTGACAGACCAGACGGATCCGGATCACAACTGTTACTTCTCATCTAATTGCTACAGTTTAGAAACAGTAGCACGTTTTCAAATTTCCTGTAGAAAAACGTACAAACGACGCAACACGGAATGAGGGGTGAAGTCGACCTGGCAATTGTCCACCTTCAGAGCTAGGATCAAAGTCAATAGAGGTAGGATGAAAAGCGTACTATGAAGCACACGCAGCATAAATTGCTTTGATCACAACAGTCCAGGGGAAGTGTTTATTCACGCTCAGGCTTGTCCGCTATTCCCTTTTACACAAGCAACGTTCCTGCCTCAACATTTTTCAACTCCAATCTCAATCCGATTTTTAGGTCTCAGAGCCGATCCCATTTCGAGTCCCAATTCGATACTTTGAGAATGAAATATAAATGTTATTATTTTCTGCCATAGTTGTGAGGATTAGTATTTTAGAAGCAACTTCACAGTTAAAGTTAAAGTACCAATGATTGTCACACACACACTAGGTGTGGCGAAATTATTCTCTGCATTTGACCCGTCACCCTTGATCACCCACTGGGAGGTGAGGGGAGCAGTGAGCAGCAGCGGTGGCCACGCCAGGGAATAATTTTTGGTGATTTAACCCCCAATTCCAACCCTTGATGCTGAGTGCCAAGCAGGGAGGTAATGGGTCCCATTTTTATAGTCTTTGGTATGACTCGGCCGGGGTTTGAACTCACATGTGGATAGAAGACACTTTCGTTGCAGCTTGCTCAGAAATATGAGCCCTGTTCTAGTAAGACATGCACCCTTCTGAAATCTACACACGCATTGTGGAATCCCCTTCCACAAAATGTATCGTACTGCTTTTGTAATGCCTCGGACACTACATTCAAAGTAGGAAAATTGCCTTGTCGACTCAGTTCCCAGTTCATTGTGCCATTTTTAAAAAGATGGGAAAAGTGCTAAACTTTACAATACATTTTCCGGCATTCTGCTAATCCTCTTGGTCAATCCGTGTCAATGCTGCTCACACAGACCATGGGAAGAAATGTGGGAAAACCTGGCTTTTACGTTAACTGTGTGAAAGGGGCTTAGATCTCAGAAAGTAGTGTCCACAGTAGGGTGGTCACCTTTTGGATCTAGGAATAAGAAATCTTCTGAATTTTGTAGACTACCCTGCTCTGGAAAGCCCATCAGGAAACACCCGCCAACTGAGCGTGTTATAGACCAATGGTGCCATCACACCTGTCCAGGGCAGGGAGCAGCTCAGGGCGCAGCGGCATGGCAGTCTGATCTCATTAGAGGGTTATTTCAGTAGTGATCTTTTAGTCTTCCTGGAGGACCTAAGAGGGTTAGAGCATCCTGAGGTTTGCGTTCTGCCTGTAGAGTCACGCATGCAGGCTACTTCCAGCATCCTCAAGCTTGCTACTGACCTCGCCGCCATGGAGTTGTAGCCTCTTTGGCAGTTTTTCTTCATCTTTTTCTACATTAGGGTTGTCTACCCTGCATTTTTTTCCACTTTTGGATGAAGCTTCTCTGAAGCCCCACAAAAACAAACAATTGAAGGCTCATAGAGTAGCTTTGAATGATGGGGAACCATGGCTCCAACCTAGATGACATCCTGGCCGAGGACATGCACCACTGGTACAACATGTTCATGCGGGAGTCGCCGTCGGGCCTCATTACACTTTTTGAGCTGAAGACCATTCTCGGCCTGAAGGGGTTGAACGAGAACGCCAACAGCTACGTGGACCAGGTCTTCTTCACCTTCGATTTGGACGGGGTGAGCAAATATGACCAATCTGATCTTAGTATACAAAACAAGTTGTCTGTCAGAAACCAGAATTTACAAAGTCATTGGTCAGGTCACTAGAAAAGCAGACAGCTCATTGGCTCACTACCTAATTGGCTTAGAATATTAGAATACACAACTATCCTCCCGGCAGCGACTTTATCAAGAACACTTTATTGGATTCACAGTCTCACTGGTATCATAGGTGAGGAGGCCATAGAAAATCTTAGTTTCAATAGGGAGGGACTGATTCCCACTACCAGATGAAAGATTACAGACAAAAAGTTAATTTTGGGTGGATCTTTATATTTGAGGTTAAAGCATACAAATGTGTCAGGTCATACTGAAAATAATATAATCATAATATATATATATATATATATATATATATATATATATATATATATATATATATATATATATATATATATATATATATATATATATATATATATATATATATATATATATATATATATACACTACCGTTTAAAAGTTTGGGGTCACCCAAACAATTTTGTGGAATAGCCTTCATTTCTGAGAATAAGAATAGACTGTCGAGTTTCAGATGAAAGTTCTCTTTTTTTGGCCATTTTGAGCGTTTAATTGACCCCACAAATGTGATGCTCCAGAAACTCAATCTGCTCAAAGGAAGGTCAGTTTTGTAGCTTCTGTAACGAGCTAAACTGTTTTCAGATGTGTGAACATGATTGCACAAGGGTTTTCTAATCATCAATTAGCTTTCTGAGCCAATGAGCAAACACATTGTACCATTAGAACACTGGAGTGATAGTTGCTGGAAATGGGCCTCTATACACCTATGTAGATATTGCACCAAAAACCAGACATTTGCAGCTAGAAAAGTCCTTTACCACATTAGCAATGTATAGAGTGTATTTCTTTAAAGTTAAGACTAGTTTAAAGTTATCTTCATTGAAAAGTACAGTGCTTTTCCTTAAAAAATAAGGACATTTCAATGTGACCCCAAACTTTTGAACGGTAGTGTATATATATAAATAAATCACTTGAATAATGTATACATTAAAATAATAATATAACATCCAATAATAAATATAGAGTTCAAGCATAAAACAGAAATGTCTCCAATCAACAAAGTTGTATTACAGCAAGAAAAAAAGTTTACATATATACATATGCACTAACTTTACTTATTTCTCTTATCTTTTTAATTATGGAAAATAATAATTTTTCCTTGTGACTTTATTCTTGTAAAATTCACCTTTCCCCAAAAAATAATATGACTTTCCTCCTGCAAAATTGCATTTTTATTATCTTATATTGCAATTTGATTCCCAAAAACATTATCATAAAGTATTTATTACTCCAAATTTTACAAATGTATTCAAATGAAATTACAATATTTTTTTTTTTTTCTTTTTACGATTTTCTTTGTAGAATTTATTTTTATATTTTGACTTTATTTTGGTATTTACTTTAAAACTGTATTCTCCTAATATTGAAGTCTAATATTTAATAAAAAGACATTAAAAAATTATTCCCGGGCGCGGCACCCGCTGCTGCTCACTGCTCCCCTCACCTCCCCTCCCAGGGGGTGATCAAGGGTGATGGGTCAAATGTAGAGAATAATTTCGCCACACCTAGTGTGTGTGTGACAATCATTGGTACTTTAACTTAACTTATTCTGGCAAAATGTGTTTATTTTCTTGTTTCTAAATGATTTTATTTTTCTCATGGTAGTCATAACATTAGGATTTTTTTTCACAATATTTCAAGTTAAGTACCGTATTTACAACTTAATTACTACAATATCACAAGTGGAATTACTTTTGAAAGGTCCTTCCAAAAGCAGATTTATAGGTCAAGGTTTTGTTCTAGCGCCACCATGAGGTGTGTTGAAGTGTATAACCGCAATGATGGAGTCATGTGTTATGTCTGTGCAGGACGGGTATATCGACTTTGTGGAATACATTGCCGCCATCAGTCTGATGCTGAAAGGAGAAATTAACCAGAAGCTAAAGTGGTACTTCAAACTATTTGACCAGGACGGAAACGGAAAGATTGACAAAGAGGAGCTGGAGACTATTTTTTCGGTAATTACCCATACGAATACACCATAAAAAAGGCTATTGTACATACTACATTTTCTTCTTTGGTTCTACAGTAATATGCAGTGTGTGCAAAGTTAAGTTCATTCAGAGTTGACGTTCAGCCATGCTGGGTTCAGGATTAAGCAAAGTCAGGGAAGTGCTAATCTACTGAATCAGCTCAATGTATCAGCTACCAGCAAGTGAAATTAACTGGGAATGACCCTGACCCAGTTTGTCCATTAAGAGTTAAACCTCTGTAATTACTCATACCACAACATTTTGTAGCCGTTTTCCATATACCGTACATTAAAAAAACAGGAAACATACATGCTGTCTCTCTTTGCAGGCCATCCAAGACATTACACGCAACCGAGACACTGACCCCGAAGACATCGTCACGCTTATATTTGAGAGAATCGACGTAAAAGGAGAAGGTAAAACGCACTAAAATGCTACTTGTCCTTTTAATGCTAATGCTAACTTACCACAACATTGTTTTTCAGGGGAGATGACCCTGGAGGAGTTCATCGAGGGCGCCAAAGACCACGAGGACATCATGGACATGCTGAGGAACTTGATGGACTTGACGCCAGTGTTGGTCATCATAGTAGAGGGCCGCAAGGCGTGAGAGCTGACCTAAAACCCAAAATGAACATTAGGGGGAAAAATGTGCAAAGAGCTGCTACAGCCACACCAAAAAGGCTAACATGATGTCAGAATGTCACAAGTAAGGTTCCCACACTTCTTGTTGAACAGTGTCATTTTAAAAATGGACACAAATGCTGTTGGTTTAGTCGTAATGGTGTGCTAGGTGACAATCATTACTGTGTTTTGTTTGAACAGGTCTCTTACAGAGTAAGTTCATCAATTTTAGTGCCTGTATCTTGATTTAAGTTGGAAAAGAACTTCAAATCTAGACGTCAAAAGCTCACATCCTTAAAATTTGAAGACAAAGCTTTTGTATAATATATTTTCAATGCCGTTTGTCTTTGTATAAACATCTAACAGAGTATTAGGGCCACACTGAAAAATCTAAAAATTACGACTTCTTCAAATACTTTATTCTTCACAAAATTGTTATTTTAATGTTGTAAAATTTTACATTTTCTTTTTACATTGCTGTGCAATATGGACAAAAAAATGTATATCCCAATATAAGTAATTGTATGTCCAAATAATGATATATATCCTGATATAGTATTTTTTTTAATAGTATATATATATATATTAGGGGTGTGGGAAAAAATCGATTCGAATTCGAATCGCGATTCTCACGTTATCGATTCTCATTTTTAAAAAACTCATTTTTTTGGTAATTTTTATTTATTTATTTAAAAAAAATTGTTTTTTTTTTTTAATTAATCAATCCAACAAAACAATACACAGCAATACCATAACACTGCAATCCAATTCCAAAACCAAACCCGACCCAGCAACACTCAGAACTGCAATAAACAGAGCAATTGAGAGGACACACAAACATGACACAGAACAAACCAAAAGTAGTGAAACAAAAATGAATATTATCAACAACAGTATCAATATTAGTTACAATTTCAACATAGCAGTGATTAAAAATCCCTCATTGACATTATCATTAGACATTTATAAAAATACAAATAAATGAATAGTGTCACAGTGGCTTACACTTGCATCGCATCTCATAAGCTTGACAACACACTGTGTCCAATATTTTCACAAAGATAAAATAAGTCATATTTTTGGTTCATTTAATAGTTAAAACAAATTTACATTATTGCAATCAGTTGATAAAACATTGTCCTTAAGAATTATAAAAGCTTTTTACAAAAATCTACTACTCTGCTTGCATGTCAGCAGACTGGGGTAGATCCTGCTGAAATCCTATGTATTGAATGAATAGAGAATCGTTTTGAATCGGGAAAAAAATAGTTTTTGAATCGAGAATCGTGTTGAATTGAAAAAAATCTATTTTGAATCGAATCTTGACCCCAAGAATCGATATTGAATCGAATCGTGGGACACCCAAAGATTCACAACCCTAATATATATATATATATATATATATATATATATATATATATATATATATATATATATATATATATACATAAAATATATTAAAATTTCGCTAATCTCTTATTTATGTTTTCTTTTTGGTGACAGGTCTTTTATGAGGATACCGAATTAACCAAGTGGCTTTACTTTTATATGCTGATGTTTATGATAAGACCAAGGGGTGAACATGTACGATACACGTAAACTGATTTGCGCTTCAACAAAGAAATGAGGCCACTTTATCTACCCTACCCTACAACACCTGCGCTACTTGTTAGCATCATCGCTAAACTGGTTAAAATGTGCTAGTACACTGTCAACTTGTTAGCTTCCATGCTAACCTACTAATTTGCAAGAAACATTGCTGTACTTGTATTAACAGAGGGGTAAAATGGTTAATACAACTGAAAACCAAAAGGTAAACTGATCACATTCTTTGTTAACCTACGGAACAGTGAACTTGTTAGCATCAGTGCTAAACTGGTTACAACGGGCTAGCCACACTCTTAACGAAACTTGTTAGTGTCCATGCTATTCTGCTAACTTGTCGGTTTATTTGCTTGAAACAGTGCTGTACACGTAACAAATAGCTAAACTGGTTAAAATAACCGATAACTAATAGTTGAGTTGAGTTTGAGTTTATTTCGAACATGCATGCATACAACATGATACATCACAATTTCCAGTTTCTCTATTCAACATGTTCGAAAAGGAGTAGGAGGAAGCAGAGCTTATTTCATCCTACCCCTTTTCCTTTATATAGCAGTTAAACTGTCTAAATTATTTGCTAACCTGTGGACCGCTGAATTTGTTAGCGTCAGTAAGCTGCTAAGTGATAATTGAACTGATTAGAGTGAGTTCTAACCTGCTTTTACTCCTTGCTGATGGCTGAGCAGGTTAGCATCTGTAGTGCTATAACAGTTATTTGTGCAATACAATTTCACAGTGGAAGTCTTTCCACCCAAGTTCATTGTAACCAATCAAGTTGTGTTGCCTTATCAATAAAACTTTTTCAAACTTGTGTTCATTGATCCTTTGGTATGAAACAGATGGAAGTACCAGCAGCGAAACAATTTTCGTTAAAATGCATATTTTTTTATTCATGTAAAATATTTTTAAAAAACAAAAACATCTTTAATGTCCATCTTCTGAGCGCCGACTACTTAGTGCCTACTAAGTGTTGTTGTGTTTCTGCTTGTTACCTGATTGAGTCCACAGTTTATGTCTGGCTCAGTGCAGGAATCAAACCTGTGTCACAGCTGTTTGGGCCTATGGCCCTGCTGCTGTGGTCGCGAAGACTGGCGTAGAGACGAATGAAGGAGTAACACACCCCCAGCGAGGTGTAGACGGACGTCACGAGCAGGGGGAGGAAGGGTAGTTTTTGTTGCCACGGCGACAGAGGAAAGATGAGCTCACAGGTAACCCCCACAGCAACAAGGCCAGACAGGTAGACGACCTCCACCGGGCGCAGTAGTGACTGTTGGCTGGGGGGAGACACCCGTTCAACACAGTACTTAAAAATCTTAAAATAATAGTTGCAAAAACATTGCTAAGATTTTTAATATGTGATTAATTTTACAAAAATGAAATCTCAACTTTAAGATAAAAAAAAATTTCCGTTGTAAGAGAAGGAATGTGTGATAGGATATGTGTGGTAAAAGAAATAACCCTTAAATATACAAGATATTTATTTTTACTTTACTTAACCAGTATTACATTTTTCAAAACTAAAAATACAACAAGAACACCACCGGCAAGGTTGTGTTACCATTAGTGGTTTAACAGAACATACACAGGTTTCAAAATTTAAAGTGTCCAGATTATTTACAATGACCAATTACTGTATAATGTCTATCAGAAGAATTTGTCTGGATTTCAGGGCTGTCACTCACTGCTGTCTCGTGCACGCAGGGCGCTCGTGCACATACAAAAAAGCAGTTACAAAGAAGCAAATAATCTTGGCGCTATCCTTATTCACTGTGACAATCCAGTTGAACAACCTTTGGAAGAACAATTTTTTGATGCACTTCATCGTCAACTTCTGCCTCATCAATAACAGATTTCACATTGGTGAGCCATCTAAAATTCTGGCATTTTGTGGATGTTGAGACTGTATTTTCACATACTTTGTGGATTGGAAACATAATTAGATATAGTTTACCGGATACAATGAAACACAATTCAGGATATATAGTCAACTTGTATTTCCATTAGCCTGGTACTTTAAGTACACAATGCTTGTTTATGTTACTTTTTTGAAACCTGTATTTTGTTAGCACAGTCAGACCGGATGTTGTGCACAGTGCTGTTATTGTAAAGGGGGGAAGTATGCTGCTGTTCTGAGCTTGACAATTTCAACTGTGTGTGACAATAATTGGTACTTTTGAGGCTCTTAAAAAATAAAAAAGAGCAAGCCTCTCAAGTTGCAACTGCTGTCCTGTTTGAACATTGATCTTACATTGATGATGTCGTTCACAACAACACAAGCAGTTGAGATGTGTTGTGTATGGATTGTTCTTGCTAGCTTTAGCTTCGTAGTTTAGTCGCTGTTTCAAGTGGCCGTATCCGGGGCGGTTGAGTGTTTGGGGGATGAAAGAGTGAACACATTATTTTCCCAAACAAATGTTACTTCTTCTCACAATGACAGCATTTCACTCACATTATTGTAAATTCCCGTGATATAGCTGTTCAACAGCTGATTCCGTTTTATTGGCCAATTCTCTGCAGTTAGGTAAACGCAGACATTTTTTGTTGAGTTTAGTGATTATTGTTTAGGCATACAAGCACTGTGTCAAATTAAAAGTAACAACCATGATGAGATCCCAAACTTCTAGTAGACATTGTCTTTTTTTCACTCATTTGCTCCTCATCCGTTTCACTGTTACAAGCTCAGGAAACTGCATGCACGTTGCACGGCCCATTAATCGTATATATTTTTTATGATTGTGAGGAGCCAAAATCGTGATTAAAATTCAATTAACTGTCTACCCTACTACATGGGTGTTATTTCATGATTAGCGGGCTAAAATTATGTTTAAAAAACATTTGGAATGTCACACTGTTTTTATGCTCCAACAATGAAAATACTCCATTTATTAAAAATAATCCTACTTCGCGGTTAGACTTCGAACTAATTAGCTACGATAAACGAGGGACAAGTGAACATTCAAAGATAGCTAACCAAATCGCTATCATTAGCTATCATTAGCATTATTATCATTAACTAACAACACACAATGAAAATGCACATGCACATGTTATATACGGACATAGTTACTGTACGTCAGGGCTGTCCAAACTTTTTGACTGGAGGGCCGCATTGAGCTAAAAAAAATTGGCCAGGGGCCGAAAGCCGACTGCATGCAAAGTAACCTTACATATGTGTGTGTGCGTATTTACATATTATAAAAATAATATAATGGATGTATGCTTAAAATTATTACAGTGGTGTGCAGTGAGGGCTAGCAAGGCCTTCTCTGCTGGCCTAACAACCAGAAATCATAATCATAATTAAAGATAAAAGTAATTGTTAATTTACTTTCCCTTAATATCTAAAAATATTCATATTCTCTTCATGTCATATTATGCTCCTTACAGCGCTGTTGTTTTTAGTTTATAGAGTTTTTATCCAATCAGAATTCAGCTAGTTTATGTTGCCGTGCTGTACCAAATCTACCACAAGCTTTTTTTTTCTTTTTTTTTTCATAAAAAAATACAATCTTGTGTGCTTACGGACTTTATCCCTGCAGACTGTATTAATTTATATTGATATATAATGTAGGAACCAGAAATATTAATAACAGAAAGAAACAACACTTTTGTGCAAATGAGTGTGAATGAGTGTAAATGGGGGAGGGAGGTTTTTTGGGTTGGTGCACTAATTGTAAGTGTAACTCTGTGTTTTTTATGTTGATTTAATAAATAAATTTTTTTTTTTTTTTTTTAAGTGTTTTTATTTTGATTTTTCTGTTTATTTCTTGTGCGAACCGGTACCAATCGATCCATGGACCGGTACCGGGCCGCGGCCCGCTGGTTGGGGACCACTGGTGTAGAGCAAGCGCAATAGCACCGTTTAGGTTGTTGAATGTAGACATGCCGGCAGCGGGAAGTTTTGGATGAGCACGCTCTGGAGTAAACTTTAAGAATTCAGCCAACATGCCTCATCTGCATATTTATGATTAGACAAGACAACATATATACACACATAAGCTACAAAAGCAAGGCCATTTTCAAGAAGAATACTTAAAGAGAAACTACATCTTGTGAAACGATGTCAGCCAACCGCGGAAGCTAGCTCAGCTGTCGATGAAATGTGAGTCCCGATATTTTATTTCTTCATTTTGTCACGTTAAAAATGTTTTTTGCAATTTTAATTTTGACAGTACCACATAAGATATGTTTTAATTGCTGATGCGAGTTTATTGATTTTTAAATGCGCCAGAAAAAAACGTTATGTACACTGTTGGTAGTGATTCAATGCCCAGTAGTGAGTAAATGTTTTTCTGTATAATATTTGTCCAGCAATGGTCATGTGGGGACATAAATGATGGTATTTTGAGAGGTAATAATTAAAGTCGGACATCACTGAAGGCCTAGGTGGGAAACGCACAGCCCGCCACTGAGTTATTATAATTGAATATTAAGAGTATGTGAAAGTTCAACTCCTGCCTTGTTTACTTCTGTGATTACCTCTTTAAAGCTTTGTAATCAGAAATATCAAGCAGCTAAAAGGTCAAACATTGATAAGTATGGATAGAGTGTTTTGCATTTTTCCCCATAATGCCTTGCAATTGATTTAAATGGGTGTAAATTTTAATGTTTTTATGGTGATGGGACATTTTTATTTTTTTTACAATATCCACAGAGTTATGTGAGCAGGTTGTGTTATGTGTGACTATGTGTGTTTACTTTTTGTGCTGGTTGATTTTTTTTGTGCACCATGACTAGAAAAGGTTGTTTGGATTGGGCTATATAAGTACATGCTGTGCGTAACATATTAAGGAGGTACACATCATGGTCACTGACCTGAGTTTCTTACATTATCCAAATAATTACGACAAATGTAACCCATCAGACCTTTGGATAATTAAATTGATTACAAGGTCACATGGCCAAAGTGAACATGCTGATGGGCTGCATTTTTTGTCCAGTGGTCTGGACACCCCTGCTCTACGTCGTTACGTGGTCAGAGGGCAGGATATAACACTTTGATCAAATTGGAAAGTTAGCCCTTACGCATAAAGGTTTCAGTTAAGTGGTGGTTTGAAGTTTTATACTACGTCTTCGAAAAAAGTTGGAATATAACAAAAGCTTCTTTTTTTTTTAAACCAAAAAAGTGATTCCAATCATTTTTTTTTTTACAAATATTACAACCCATTTCTGTAAGGCAATATAAATCAAGATGTTATTGGAAAAATGCATGAAAAAAAAAAGTTCAACTACCTGTGTAATCTCCCCAGAGCAGCGAAAGAAAAGATGGTGAACATCAACATCAGTGCAAACTTGATCGGCAACTCTACAAAAAAGGTAATCACAATAATTAAAGTGCATTAAAAATGACTAGGGTGGTGTATATTTTAACATTTAGATAAGTGACAGACAGTTTAATATTTACCTGCTGGGGTGAAAAGCAACGGGAACAGCGAGTAGTGTCCAGTTGTGGTCAGAACTAGGAAGATACCAGCATCCTCTCTACTCTCTACCGCCAACAAACTACATTGTGGAAAACACTAAATTGCTGACTTGATCTGTAAAGCACCAATAACAAAGTCGTATTCCACTCTAATAACATGAATAAAAGGCCACCTGAGAGGGAGGATCGCCATGAGGATGGCTTTCTCATGGACGTGCCAGCCAAACATGAAGGAGCCGAGAGCGCAGAGCAACAGGCAGCGCAGGAATCCGCGAGCACCACGAGGACGCCGCCAGATGGATGCTACCGCGGGCTAAAAAGTCACATCACACAGACAGGAAATGTGAGCCCACTGAGGAATTTCTAAGTTAAAAATTGGAGGATTTACAGAGGACTCACCAGAATGGAAAGCAGAGTGCAGACGAGGGTGACGGATGGAGTCACAGAAGGCAGGACAGAGTGCTGGAACTCCTGAACCAAGCCGCCTGTCATGGAGGCCCGAGAAAGTTTTGCCTCGTTCAAAAGTTTCAGACGATTACCTGGAAGAAAAAAAAAAGATCTATTATTGGGATTCTTTCACAGTCACACCTAAAATCAAATTCTGTTTGAAAATATGTCTTCTGAAATACTTTACTTTTAGCTATATTATACGCCGGACTGGACCTCTCCCTTCACTATTCGCTTCATTCTGTATATATTTCAGGGAACCAGCATCCTTTACGGTAGACATTGATTTTTTTTGTCTTTATTGTCTGAGTTACAGGGAAGCACTGTGCTGTTTTTAAGGACCTTCTGCAAAAATGTGAGTCTCACTCATGGGGCACCAGTTGGATAGCCCAAATTATGAAAAAGAGAGGACCTAAAATGGAACCTTGAGGAACACCACTAGTATAAGGAAATAAGTTGAACATATGACTACTAACTGCATCTGGAGTGAACAAGCTAAAACACCTTAGTTACATAAATTACATTAAGAGAAAAATGCGTAACTGCCAAAAAAGAGAGGACTTAAAGCGGTGTCTTGAGGAACGCCTTAATTTTGTAAATCACAAGCTTGGATACCTATGTTCTATGTTTGCTCACAAGGTTAAAATGTCAATGCAAGGTTCTGCCAACGTGTTTACAGTGGTCCAAGTTCCTCTATACAACAGGAGCACTCTAGTGTTTTTAGGAATTTGCTGCAAAAATGTTTGTCTCCCAAGTTTTGAAATGGTATTGTGTCATTCCCGGGCCGCCAGTTGAATAGACCTGTTATACACTGTTAAACTTTTTTAAAACATATATGCCACCTCAGAATTTTAAGAGGTTACTTAAAACATTGGCTACAGAATCATTCAAGGTTTTATGACGGCCACAGCTTAACTCGAGAACTGATTAATCTCTTACCAAGTGTGGCCAAAATTTTATCCAGGACATTGTAGAGAGCCCAAACATTTGGCGCCCAGTAGGCGTGACAAAGGCCTCGCTTGAAGGGGAAGAGACGCGACAGTACCTGAGGTACTTGACCCTGCAAAAAAAACAAAACTAAATATAACTCCACTTTATGCTGACATTTTATTTAAATCTTATTTTTCGCCTCGATCCCTGAAGCGGTTTGCAATGCATTCACCATGGCGACAAACGGGCCAAAGGAAACAGCGCAGACGGTGACCACAATGCTGCCAAGAGCAAGCAAACGGAGCGGACTGAAGCTCCTCCATTTGATAGAGCCGTCTGCACAGAAAAAAATCACACAGTGATGTAAATGATTGATACATTGAAGCTGCTTTATGAATTACATCATCATCTATTGACACTACAACTTTTTTATTAAGTGGTTACTGTTTGGCTCCCACACTGTGCGATGATGATATTAGGTGGTTGCTACGGCACTTGTTGTGTGGCTTACCGCTGTTGCCCTGAGTGAAGCAGTAACTCCTCAACAGAAAGACACCGTATGCAGGAGCCACATACAGGTAGATGTGCTTCAAGTTGAGAAGAATAGCGAACAGCAGTGCCCCCTGCATGTGCTGCGACTGTCCAATGCCAAAGAAAAGTTGCAGAATTAGTTCATCATTTTAAAGAGTAAAAAGACTTCAAACTTATGACTTGATGTTACCTGCAAGTGTTTGGCTACAGACAGCAGCAGGAAACCAAACAGAAAGCCATTGTACTGAAAATGAATATCTGAGGGACAACATCAAGGAGCTATGAAGTCAATGTTACAAAACATGATTATCTTATTGCTTAAGATAAGATTTATTTGAGTATACACACATAAATATAAAGCCCATTAAATAATGAATACTTAAAAATCTGACCTATTACAGAATTTACTTGAAATGGGAACTTTTTTTTGTAATTTTGCCTATCATTCACAATCGTTATGTAAGTGAAGAACACCTATATTTTTCTTTATTTTATGTATCCTAAATAGTGAACAAATGGGATCAAAAGTCTGCTTACAATGGAGCCTATGAAAGTCGCTCTATTCTGCCTATAAAAGCATCCAAACATTTCCATTTAGGGTTTATATACATGCTGTAAGCGTGTATTTTGTGTAGTAACAGACACATTTATAATAACTGTTAATATTTATGTATTATGCTAATTTTAAGCATACGCGGCGCAATCATTCAAAAAACGCATCACAACAGTCGCTTTTTTTTTATATGCATCACTGAGGATTAACCACTGAAGAATTCAAGAGAGCCAACAAACATAATAAAACCATCGCTTAACGTACAAGGGCTGCTGTCATTAGGATGTCGATTGATAGAATCTTGTTATATTCCTGTTTAGATTAAGAATGACTCATAATCCTCGCGAAGAAAAGTGGGGGGAACCAAGTGTCATTTTTGTGTCTAAATTGGCTGTCAAAGTGTACCAACTTGTCAGACAACGTCCTCATCTTTTTACTATTCAGGTAAGAGGCATGATTTATGGTCTACAATAAACTTTCACAAGCAAGGAAGCGAGGAAGAAGCTGACCACTCAATGATGTCAATACAAGCACATGAGCTAGTGGTCACGGCGCCGCTATAAATTGTTCATCTACGTATGCGCTTCTGTTAACAATATCACTAATACCTGGTTAATATTCAAGTCACGGAATGTAAATGGACTATTGTTGTCGGTTTTTTGGATGGTTATTTATTGGGTTTCATGGGCAAAATAGAGAACCTTCCATTGACTTTGTTGTAAGCGGACTTATATTTACGAGTTAGAATGCATTCAAAAAAATACATTTGTCGTCATGTCTTTCTGAATGATTGCGAACGATAGGCAAATTTCCCAAAAAAAGTGCAGTTCCCCCTTAAATACTTGAAAAGCCCCAATAAATATGCCATGAAATACATACATCTGTCAATCACCCATCAGAAAGCAAGTGGGCGGGATCAAATAGCTGACTGATTGAAAAGCATACGATCAACAATGAGAAGACCAAAGTTCCAGAGTAGCAGCACAGCCAGGACAAAAGATGGACGGCCGAGGACATCTCGAGTGCCTTTCTGATCCCGAACACACTTACAACACCTGAACAAAGACAATCAACAACGGTATGCAGAAATATCTAAACAAGAAACAGTAGTGGCTCGGTTTCCCATCACACTCACTCTTTCGCAGCAAAGATGAAAAGCACATCAGTGAAGATGACAGACAACCTCTGAAAAAGGACGGTAGGTGGACTAGCGTAGTTGAGGTTCTCCACTGCCAACATGTTCTTATCAAAGTGCTCAGCAATGTGGGAAAGACTGAACTCGAACCAGGCGAACAGCGGTGGGTAGTCCAGGGTCCATTCGGACGTGTTCTACACGAAAAACGAAGAAAATACCCCAAAAAAGCACATAGTTTGTTGTAACACCCTACACCAGCAGGGGGAGTGGTTGTTCAAAAGGACAGACAAAGAAGACTCCCTTTACCTCATGGTACCACCTGGACACTGGCAGACTGTGTGTAATAGCCAACCAGTTTCTGTGCACTTCAAAATCTGTAGAATGACTTTACACAAATACAAAACATAAAGATAAAGGTCAAGACGGGACAGTAATTGTGTCCGTCTGTTCGCATTCATCCGGCCATATTTGGTTTAAATAGCGACATCTTGTGGCCGCTACGTAGGCTTAGGTTTAACCACGCGGACTTTACAAACATTTACTAAAACATATAATATGCAAGTGACATTATTTAAAGAAAGCTCATTTACAATTCAGCACGCAATCATCATGATTTAAGAAAACATCAATTAATTCAAAAAATACTATTTAGTAGATGTTGCGACCCAGTCAGTCTAATGTTAGCCGGATGCTAACAGGAGTATCGTGGGACATTTTTCTGTCCCCCCCAAAAACGGGAATGACATAAGTCAACGTAAAAACAGTGTTTGACTCACTAGGCGTTGATAAACAGAGCTTTGAGCAAGGAAACTCCCAGAGCTAAAGCTGGAAACCAGCTTCCACTGTCCACTGCGGTGGCCACCATGACACTTCCCGGTTGTGTTTTTGGATGGAAAACTTTATTGACAATGAAGGTGCACTACAACGACTCCGTAAATGGAAGACGGTTGGCGACAAACGCACCACGGAGACCACATAATACTCTAGGTGTAATAGAATATACCTGTCGGCGTTGTTTGAAGATATATATATATATATATATATATATATATATATATATATATATATATATATATATATATATATATATATATATATATATATATATATATATATATATATATATATATATATATATAAAACACTCAAGCGTTTTTCACAAATTGACAACATGACACATGAGATAAAGACGCTTTCTTAAATAATGTTTCACGATAGAAGTTCAATTTTCCGACAGTACCAGAAGGCATCATAAGACTGTCACTCTTCTCGCCTTGACGCTGCATCCGGTTTGTGATTAAACAAGAGTCTTACTGGGCCCATAGGAGTTATTTAACAAACTTTATCGATTTGAGTAACGTTTACTTTACATTTAAAGCCAAGAAGAGCCGAATGAACACTCTTATGCGGCGATGGAAGCTACGGCAGCTTGCAAATTGGAGAGGTAACAGTTGTGCGTAATGTACTGTACTGCTAACTTAATGTACTAGTCAATAGCTACCATATTGTGTTCATATGTGTCTCCATCTACAAGTGTGATTCTATTACAACTTTTCCAAATGTCTTAAAAGAAGTGGACGTAACTTTAGGCCCCATCTTGTCTTTTGTGTTCCCCTGCTGCAATGTTGCTCAACTGGCTTAATTGTTTACTTACAGCTATTCAGGTTGGGACAGCAGTGGCGAGCTTTGACCTGAGGAAAGTGGAATTAACCCCTCTGGAACAGCGGAAACTTACTTTTGACTCGCATGCCATGGTGATCCAGCTGGCAAGTAGCGGTGAGGAAACTACAAAAAAATATTAAAACGAAATAACTGTATGCAAGTTTGAATATATAACATTACGAAAACCCAAAATGAATACATTTGATTAAATGTAAAGTAATATAATAATTTATCAAAATATGTGTGCATATTATTTGATATTCTAAAGCAGTGGTCACCAACCTTTTTGAAACCAAGAGCTACTTCTTGGGTACTGATTAATGCGAAGGGCTACCAGTTTGATACACACTTAAATAAATTGCCAGAAATAGCCAATTTGCTCAATTTACCTTTAACTCAACGCGGTGCCCGCGGGCACCAGGTAGCCCATAAGGACCAGGGGCCGTACTTATCAAGCTTCTTAGAATTACTCCTAAGAAGTCTGCTAAGAGTTGACTTAAGAGTAAATAAATTATTCGCTGAAAGCTGCACTTAAAAGTTAGTTATCAAGCGTCTTACTCACACTTTCAGCGAAGTGTAGGACTGAATCTTAAGTGTCACACTCAGAGCTGAATTACGACATTACTATGTGCCGTAAACAGAATTTTAGGTGACGTCATTTCTGTGTCCATAGAAATGACCAATCACGGAAGGGAATCCGTTGTCTAAGAATAAAGAAATATCTTGGAAATATTTAAGTGGACAATGGGAGTGTATATTTTGACAATAAACTACAAAATAATACAAAACAAACTAGTCCCCGCCGGCACTCACGCTACCGCTCCCTCTCTTCTATCGCCCACACACTCACTGACGTCACTCACCTCACGGCCACACACATACGCTACTGTCATAACATTTTCTTTCTAATTCATTAATTAGGCAACTAATTTGAAACTGGTGTGGGTGGCTCTATATATACTAGCCCACTGCAGACACATGCAGAAATCAACAAGGAATCGAAAAGTATTAAATCTGTGACAAAAATAATATCCGCTCTGTCTAAACGATACCGTTTGATCAGCTGCTCGTCATCAAAAAAAACAACAACATTGTTCCGTTCCCTGAACGTTCGCACACGTCTCTCTCGCCTCAGTGCCATCCCCTGCTGGCAACTCCTAACCACTTAAGACACCTCTGAAGGTCTCTTAAATATCGTGGAGAGTAGGAGTGATTCTTAGACTTAAGAACGTTGATGAAAAGCTTTTATTCTTAAGTTTGAGAGTAGGACTAAATTTCGCAAATTCTCAGGACTTAAGTGTAAAATGGCACTCTAAGAAGCTTGATAAGTACGGCCCCAGATGAGTAGCCCGCCGGCCTGTTCTAAAAATAGCTCAAATAGCAGCACTTACCAGTGAGCTGCCTCTATTTTTTAAATCTTATTTATTTACTAGCAAGCTGGTCTCGCTTTGCCCGATATTTTTAATTCTAAGAGAGACAAAACTCAAATAGAATTTGAAAATCCAAGAAAATATTTTAAAGACTTGGTCTTCACTTGTTTAAATAAATTCTTTTTTTTTTTTACTTTGCTTCTTATAACTTTCAGAAAGACAATTTTAGAGAAAAAAATACAACCTTAAAAATTATTTTAGGATTTTTAAACACATATACATGTTTACCTTTTGAATTCCTTCCTCTTCTTTCCTGACAATTTAAATCAATGTTCAAGTAAAAAAAATGTTTTTATTGTAAAGAATAATAAATACATTTTAATTTAATTCTTCATTTTAGCTTCTGTTTTTTCGACAAAGAATATTTGTGAAATATTTCTTTAAACTTATTATGATTAAAATTCAAAAAAATTATTCTGGCAAATCTAGAAAATCTGTAGAATCAAATTTAAATCTTATTTCGAGGTCTTTTGAATTTCTTTTTAAAAAATTGTTCTGGAAAATCTAGAAGAAATAATGATTTGTCTTTGTTAGAAATATAGCTTGGTCCAATTTGTTATATATTCTAACAAAGTGTAGATTGGATTTTAACCTATTTAAAACATGTCATCAAAATTCTAAAATTAATCTTAATCAGGAATAATTACTAATGATGTTCCATAAATTCTTTTTTTAAGTTTTTGTCTTCTTTTTTTCGGTTAAATTTTGAATTTTAAAGAGTTGAAATTGAAGATACACTTTGTTTCAAAATTTAATTGTCATTTTTTTCGTGTTTTCTCCTCTTTTAAACCGGCAGGAATTCCATCACCTGTATCTTGATATGTGTGTGTGTGTATGTGTATATATATATATATATATATATATATATATATATATATATATATATATATATATATATATATATATATATATATATATATATATATATATATATATATATATATATATATATATATATACATATATGTATATATATATATATGTGTATGTATGTATATATCCACATACATATATATATACATATATATATGTATATATGTGTACATACATGTATGTATATATATACATGTATGTATATATGTATGTGTATATATATATACATGCATGTGTATATATATATATATATATATACACACACATGCATGTATAGCTACATACATGTGTATATATATATATATATACATACTGTATATGAATGTATATATACATACATATGTATATATATACATACTGTATATGAATGTATATATACATACATACGTATATGTATGTATAATATATATATATACATACACACATACATACGTGTGTGTGTGTGTGTATGTATGTATGTATATATATATATATGTATGTGTATATATATATATATATATATATATATATATATATATATATATACACACACATGTATATATATACACATGTATGTATATATATATATATATATATATATATATATATATATATATATATATATATATATATATACACACATGTATATATATATACACATGTATGTATGTATGTATATATATATATATATATATATATATATATATATATATATATATATATATATATATATATATATATATATATATATACACACACACACACACAGTAAAGGCCAAAAGTTTGGACACACCTTCTCATTCAATGCGTTTTCTTTGTTTTCTTGACTATTTACATTGTAGATTGTCACTGAACGCATCAAAACTATGAATGAACGCATTTGGACTTATGTACTTAACAACAAAAGGTGAAATAACTGGAAACATGAAACCTATTTTCTTCAAAATAGCCACCCTTTGCTCTGATTACTGCTTTGCACACTCTTGGCATTCTCTCGATGAGCTTCAAGAACCTGAAATGGTTTTCACTTCACAGGTGTGCTTGAAGCTCATCAAGAGAATACCAAGAGTGTGCAAAGCAATAATCGGAGCACAGGGTGGCTATTTTGAAGAAAGTAGAATATAAAACATGTTTTCAGTTATTTCACCACCTTCCGCCCGAATGCAGCTGAGATAGGCTCCAGCACCCCCCACGACCCCGAAAGGGACAAGTGGTGGAAAATGGATGGATGGATGGACCTTTTTTTGTTAAGTACATAACTCCACATGTGTTCATTCATAGTTTTGATGCCTTCAGTGACAATCTACAATGTAAATAGTCATGAAAATAAAGAAAACGCATTGAATGAGAAGGTGTGTCCAAACTTTTGGCCTTTACTGTGTGTGTGCGTGTGCGTGTGCGTGTGTGTGTGCGTATATATATATATATATATATATATATATATATATATATATATATATATATATATATATATATATATATATATATATATATATATATATATATATATATATATATATATATATATATATATATATATATATATATATATATATATATATATATATACTGTATGTATATATATACTGTATGTATATATATATGTATGTATATATATATATATATATGTATGTATGTATATGTATATATATATATGTATATATATATATGTGTATATATATATATATATATACTGTATGTATATATATATATATACTTTAATTACATTTTCATCTATTTATTGCATTGGACCTCATTATGTATACCTAATGGCTGCATAATTAGTTACACACAAAGGCATTTTTTCCCAGGTTTCGAGAAACGACAGGCCGAGCTCATCGTCTCCGCTCTGGTGACTTTGACAACGGCCAACATGGACATTGTTTATAAAGACATGGTGACCAAGTCGCACCAGGTGGGGTGCTATCATTCCGAACATCACATGTGTTTGTTAATTGTCTCACCACCTTTGGGTGTAAATCAAGCTCCTATTTTGTTATTCACAGGAAATTGCCCTGCAGCAGATCATGGCCCACCTGGACGCCATCAGGAAGGACATGGTGATCCTGGAGAAGAGCGACTTTGCCAACCTGCGATCTGAGAACACGGTACAATTGCATCCTTTATTGACAAGGCTAGTTGTGTGGAAATTGGTTGAGTCTTTTAGTTTTCTGCAGAAGATGAAGCGGGAACTGGAGCAACTGTATAATCGACTAAAGGAAGAGAGTCTAAAAGTGCGGGCGGAAACCAAACTGGATATCAACCTGGAGAGCAGCCGCATCTCTGACATGGTGAGTGTGTAAATGTTTGCGTCTGTGCGTGCATGCAGCGGCAAAGCAACCCAACTTCTTGTCTTGTGCCAGTTTACAGAGCAGGACACGAAGCTGATGGAGGCTAGCACAGAATTCCATCAAAAAGTAAATTCAATACAAATTTAAATATCCTGCTTATGGTCTCCCTTAGTGGCCATATTCACATGTTTTTGTCGATTTATAGAAAGCCGACCTGGATCACAACAACATGGAGATCAGCAAGAAGATGGAGCTGCAGGTGGCTTCACTTAAAACGGTCCTGGAGTCACTGAAGCTGGAGACCATCCGTTACCTCGCAGGTGAGGCTACTTTAGTTTCCAACATAACTGAGTTAAACAAAAATAGTACTTCATAAATGTTTTATATAATTGATATTTTTCTATTAAATTTATCAGTCCATTTTCTGCCGCTTGTCTTAACTTATTTTATTTAATGTTTTGTGTCTCCACAGCAACTGTGTTCTCCTGCCTGACCATTTCTCTGGGTGTTTACTGGTTATGGAAGTGAAGCTCTGAAAGTGTACATGTCGATTCAAAGTAGTGGCAGAGAGTTATTACATTTTCAATCAAAGACTGCTCTTACCGACATGCAGCAAAAAAAGGGCACAACATTGTTGCTTATGTTTGAAGTTTTTTTTTTAAAGTTTCTTCCCAATTTCATGCAAATTATTTGATCTAGTCGTGTGTTCATTGCATGTGTTGTAAGGTTTTATGAACAAACTGAGGCAGTTTTTTGATTCAACATGACCTTTATTTTTAATTGAAAAGCAGAACAATGAAAACCCAAGAACAATCACACCAACGCAAACAAGTTTCTGAAACTTTATTGAAACCCAAAGAAAGAGCGTGGATGCTTCCTGATGAGCAGGCAATCTTCCATCGACTGATTGTTTGATGCTTACCTTAATGGACGCCACAAACAAGTAAACACCTGTAACTGCTCATCAGTAAATCCAACTAGTTATCAAACTATGTACAGCCGTTGTTGCAGTCAAGCACGCCACAGATTCCAAAAATACTTTAATGTATAAATTAAATCATTTACATGTTTTACCCAAAAAGGAAACATTTCTTTTTTTCAAGCAGCAGCTTGACGGCACAAATACCAAAATGTATTTAAGTTTAATTGTCAACCAACAGAAAGTTTTTCTTCAAAAACAAAGAAAATGTGCAGCATGGCAGCTGCTCACAGGCTCTTCTCGTCCGATTGCACGTCTGTTAAAACCTCCTCTTTCTTCACCGCTTGGTCACACTCGACAGATTCAGAGTCTTCTAGTTTGACTGAGGGTGCGGCGGCTGCCATGGCACACGAAGAATTTTCCTCTTCTTCCTCAGTCTTTATGAAGGCGCTCAGCGGGTGGTCTGTCAGCGCCTTGTTGGGAGATGGCGTCACATCACAGTAGGACGATGTCTGAGGACAGACACATAGCAGAAGATCAAACCAACAATCACTGTTTTAGCTGATTTTTGCCTCTTTTTTCACCCCATACTCACATTTTTGTAATCTTCAAAACACGCAGGATGGAAGTTCTGTGTTAAGAGAATATGCACTTCAACATTAAATGCCAGTCTACTTATTTCTATAAAAGCAGGAGAACCAGATTGGGATGTTGCATACCTTCTCATCAACCCTGATAGCGTCCTTTAGAAACCAGTCCTCCTCTTCCTCAACCCAGTACGTCTCAAATGGCTCCTGGCAGATTTCACATAACTGCAGACACCAAACAAGATTTTTAGGATGAGGAAAAACCTAGCATTTATTCACCTGTGCCTTTTACACAGAACACAGCCAAGCATCACAGTGCTGAGCACTATATTAGGTTCAAATAGAGCAAGAGCTCAACACAACAGACCTGTCAGGTGTTAAACTTTACACAAATGTCAATGCCCCATTTGTGTAGGGGCACAAAAAAGGCAGGCTTTTACAGACATTTTATTGTAAAGCGAAATAGTTTTACCTCTCCAACTTGGTCTTTAGTAGCCTTCACACTCTGGAACTCCTTCTCTTTAGCTGCCGCTTGGTTTTTCTGGACCTCCTCTTCATTCTCCTTCTCAAAGAAGTGACTCTTGGCTCGCTCCTCCAGGTCAGCGATCTCCTCAAACTCGACCCAGTCCTGTAAGAAATGGAAGACATGCTTAAAGGGGACCTATGATGAACTTAATCTCTTCCGACTTTGTGTCAAATCATAGGGTTCATACAGTCGGGTGTGAATAAGGATATAACAAAATGAGAATTTCACATCAGTATCGTGACCAAAATTATCACTTATAATCACAGTATTGTTGAATGTGCTCAAAGTACACAAATTTTTCGACAAGTTAGAAAACCCACTGATTTTCGCGTGTTTCTTGTGCTGCACTGATAGTGTTATAGTCTTAGCATTGTATCCGTTTTAATGGTTAAGCTTTTATTGTTTTAAATATTAACTGACACTTTCGCACTTCAAGATTTATTTTAATGAAAAGTGTCAAATCAAATCTATTCATTATTATTTCTGACAGGTGTTGTCCTACTCTGTTCAGTGGTCCTTGAACGCACCATCAAACTGCCTCAGTAAAAACACCTCCATCTTGTAATCCTCAATCAGGGTTTTTTTATGTATTAATTTAAAACGGTAATACCGTCAGAAGTTTTACCACAGTTATAATTACCGTTTATCGTCACATCCCAGTTTTCCATGCCTGGGTCTGCGTAGTTTGGGTAATTTTTTAAGATTGATGACATGACGTCACAGTGAGGTGGATGTACTTATGTGGGCATTTTTGTATGCAGGCTTCTGCCTGGATCTTGTTTTTATTCTCATCTAATGTCCTACTTGCTGATGTCTAATGAAATACATATACATAAATGCATACATCAATGTTTGTCTTTACATTTTACACAGGATTGTTTTGTCAAGATAGATCAACTTGAAATTGGATTAGCTGCTAAACTGACGTAAAATGACTGCTACGTTATGATTTAGGTTTGAGGAAATGAGAAAACAGGATGCATATCTAATCGTGACATGCGTACAATAACACCAACATGTGACATGCAGTGACAAATGCTTTTAAAAGATTTTTTTTTTTTTTTTAATGCAGCTCTGTAGTCCATAGTACAGTGTGTACAGTTGGGACCGGGTGCTATCAATCAGAGCATGTACGGTTTTGACCGGGTGAATTTATAAGGACAGTTTATGAAGTTTATTTGACAGTGTCTGGGGGGTGAAAAATGTGATGCCGTTAGTCTTCAATATATATTTAACAGTGTACATTTTCAAAAGATAAACTCATACTTTAAAGAGCATGGGCATAGTTTAATTTGCAATCTGGGAGCACCCCTACAAACTAATATATTGCAGACATGCAAAAAGTAGATTATAAATGTGACATACATCAAAAGCATATCCAATGCATATTATTTAGACCACAAGGAAGTATGTTATATGGATTAAAATCAAAGTCTACTTTAATTTTATACAAACCAAGTTGGCACGTTGTGTAGCTCGTAAATAAAAACAGAATACAATTATTTTCTAATCCCTTTCCACCCATTTTCAACTGAATACACTGCAAGACAAGATACTTAACGTTCGAACTAGTAAACTTTATTTTTTGCAAATATTAGCTCATTTGGAATTTGATGCCTGCAATGTGTTTCAAAAAAGCCTGCATAAGTGGTAAAAAAGATTGAGAAAGTTGAGGAATGCTCATCAAATACTTATTTGGAACATCCCACAGGTGAACAGGCTCATTGGGAACAGGTGGGTGCCATGATTGGGTATAAAAGCAGCTTCCATGATATGCACAGTCATTCACAAACAAGGATGGGGAAAGGGTCCCCATTTTGTGAACAAATGCGAACAGTTTAAGAACAACATTTCTCAACGAGCTATTGCAAGGAATTTATGGATTTCACCATCCACGGTCCGTAATATCAAAAGGTTCAGAGAACCTGGAGAAATCGCTGTACGTAAGCGGCAATGGCCGTGACCTTCGATCCCTCAGGCAGTACTGCATCAAAAAGCCACAGTGTATAAAGGATATCACTACATGGGCTCAGGAACACTTCAGAAAACCACTGTCAGTAACTACAGTTTGTCGCTACATTTGTAACTGCAAGTTAAAACTACTATGTAAAGCGAAAGCCATTTATCAACACCCAGAAACGCCGCCAGCTTCGCTGGGCCCAACCTCATCTAAGATGGACTGATGAAAAGTGTTCTGTGGTCTGACGAATCCACATTTCAAATTGTTTTTGAAAACTGTGGACGTTGTGTCTTCCGGACCAAAGAGGAAAAGAAGGTGCAAAGTTAAAAAGCCAGCATCTGTGATGGTATGGGGGTGTATTAGTGCTCAAGGCATGGGAAACCCAACACATCTGTGAAGGCACCATTAATGCTGAAAAGGTACATACAGGTTTTGGAGCAACATACGTATGTTGCCATCCAAGCAACGTCTTTTTCATGGACGCCCCAAGCTTATTGCATCAAGACAATGCCAAGCCTCATTCTGCACATGTTACAACAGTGTGGCTTCATAGTAAAAGAGTGCGGGTACTAGAATGGCCAGCTTGTAGTCCAGACCTGTCTCCCATTGACAATGTGTGGCGCATTATGAAGCGTAAAATACGACAATAGAGACCCTGGACTGTTGAACAACTGAAGCTGTACATCAAGCAAGAATGGGTAAGAATTCCACCTGAAAAACTTAAAAAATGTGTCTCCTCATTTCCCAAAGGTTTACTGTGTGTTAAAAGGAAAGGCCATGTAACAGTGGTAAAAATGCCCCTGTGCCAACTTTTTTGCAATGAATTGCCAACTTCACTGGTTTTCAGTTTTGTACATATTGCTGGGTTTATCATCCTTCCGCAATTTCGGACAGTACACCTTCTTACCGTGAGGCCGTAGTACCAGCGGCGATGTGTGATCTTTTTGCCAGCGACCTTGCCGGCGTGGTTTTGCCTGAAGTGCCAGTCCAGGTGGTCAGCGTACAGGTCTGTCTGAGTGGTGGTGAATCTCATGCTACACAGGCAGCACTGGTTCCCTGAGTACAACTTGGTCACCACACTCTCATAACGCCTGAGAGGGGAAGAATGACAGCTCTCCGTTAACCTCAAAAACTCAGCCACCATTAAGAGATGTTTCAGAACTACAAACAAATCTCACTGTTTCATGTCTTCAAGCTTGAAGTTTGTGAGGTCTGGGAAATCATCCTCCTCCTCCTCTTCTTCCTCCTCCTCTGCAGGAGGCGGGGGTATTGCTGTAGAGAGTAACTCTGGGAAGGGACACGACAAACTTTAACCAAAAATGTATTCTTTAATGGAGTGTTGACAAGACAAGTCAACAGACCGTCATCAAGATCCGTAGTCTCCGGCTGTGACGCTTTGATGATGCCAGTGGATATGAGCCTAGAAAGCAAATCGTTGACGTCGACTTGACCAAAGTGGTTCTCTACAGGGAGAGATGCAGTGGAAAGGGGTCATTTCTTGAGTCAGTGTTTTTGTTAATTTACAAGAAGCAGCATGATCTTACCTTGCTGTCCAAAAGGCGTCGCGTTCTGAGGCAGGAAGGGCTGGTTCATGTTCATCACATTGACCTAAGACCACAAACATTAACGTGACTGAAGCCTGACAAGCAAAACTAATGATGCTGAGGTGAAACCAGGAGCTTACCGGCTGCTGCATGTTGATGGCAGGCACTGCTGGGTTGAAGAAAGGGGCGGGGCCCGGCTGGCTGAAAGGTGGAGGAGCGAGAATGTTGAAGTTTGCAGAAGGCTGCATGTTTGATTGTGTGGGAAACGCTATCGACACAGGGTGGAACTGAGAGTTCATTGGCTCGGGGAAAGGCTGTGAAGCCATGCTGAAGTTCTGCTGAGGTGGGAGAGTGTTGTCAAACATGGAAGGGGCCATCGGTCGCATAGCTGGCTGGATATTGTGTTGGGCAGGAAATGTGGGGGGAACCGGCTGAACAAGGGGCCCGTCAAAGCGTGGGGGCCCAACCGGTTGGGGTATATGACCAGGGCCCTCAAAACAAATTGGGCCTGCCATCTGATTTAGGGGGTTTTCAAATCGCATTTGTCGTTGCTGCTGAAAGCCCATTGGCCCAAGACCGGGCCCCAGGCTGTCAAAGTGCTGTGGTGCTTCAAAGCCCTGCATTGGACCCTCAAAGTGCCCAGGCCCTGGTCTATCGAACCTTGGAGGAGCCTGTGGGCCTAAAGGACCATCAAACCTAACAGAGCCCTGAGGGTGAGGGGGACCGTCAAAGCGTCCCATGTTGTCCCCACTTCTCATTGGAATCTGAGACACACGTGGTCCGTCGAACCTCTCTGGCATGTTGAGTTGAGGAGGCCCGCCTCCATCAAACCTGCCAGGACCCTCAAAGGGTCCTGGGGCGCCACCTTCATACCAGCCTGGAGGATGCAGCCTGGGTGGGCCCAGGTCAAACCGGGATGGTGGGTGGTTTCCGTCATGAGGAGGGGTGTGTCCTGGGGAATCACTTTGCTTTAGAATATTAGACAGCAGTCCTTCATGGACCAGTCCCTTGAGAATGGATTTAGGGGCAGGAAGGACATCTGGATTGAGGGGTCCGTCATCAGAATGTTCACTGTTGGGACTCTCAAAGCGAGGAATAGGGCTCATTTCAGCCGTATCCTTCTGGTGAAGCGGCGACAAGCGTTGGCGCTCAAACCTGGGGATTGAAGGATCTATACCAGCTGGGCTTGGACAGTTTCTGTGAACAGTGACACCAGGCGGAGGGGGCCCCTCCAGCCTTCTGGGATCGGCCTGTCTGCCTTCAGGGCCGTAACGCCTCGGAGCGTCATAGCTGCTCTTCTGTTCTTCGCAGTCATCGAAGCGTTGCCGTTCCGTTAAGGGAGAGTTCCACTCTCTTTCACCTGCAAACCAAAAGTAGGGTCAGCTTGGGGACTATTGTTTCTATTGTGTTATGGAACGTTAATGAATACTCACTGGATTCGTGGGGTTCAGCCCTCCTCCTGAAGCGAAGACCTGGTACAGATTTGAGCGGGGGGAACTGTTTGCCGTGGTTGTACTCCTCTACCATGGGGGCCAGCGGAGGTCTGGATAATTCCCGTTCTATGCTTCGTCTCTCTTCTGTCATTCAACACGGCAAGCTTTAGATTTCAAATAAACATTCGAGGCTTGGTAATTAAGACAAACGCTCCTCACCTTGCAGACCCAGTTGTGCCTGGTTTATCTCGTCGCACTCTTCCGGACCCTCCCAGTTTTCTCCGCCAAGACGGTGCGAGACCTGCGTTTTCTTCAGCTTGGACTTGTGCTCGTAATACGTCAACTGGGCCTGGTCCAAGCCTTGTTGAGGGGCGGGCAGCAGCTGTTTCTTGGTAGTGAAGTCACCAGTGATGTCCCAGCTTTCCGTGCGCTGCTGCTTCTCCTCTTGATACTGGAAGAAGTTCTTAATCTTGTGGGCCATGTTTAGGAAGTCTTCTTTTGTTATTTCACCGCTCTCCAGGCTCTTGCTTGCCTACAGAAATCGATATTACATTTACATTTAAATCATCAAATAGCCACAAGAGAATGCAAATGTGTTGGATACATATTGACATACCCTTCTGAGAAGGTCCTTCTTGTTTGCAGAGTTGAGAGCTTCAGGTATATGGAGATTGGCATCCACACTGAGGCGGTGTTTCGGGGTCCGTGGGGTAGTGGGACGCGTCGGGGTGCTGTAGAGTTTATGTCTCGGAGGTCCAGGCTTCACATGGGAGTCTAACACCTTTAGACTAAAAGTGAAAAGAGTAGTATGGTCACTAACCCATTGTCCAAAAAGGAACAAATACATGAAGGGCTAATGATTCAGTAATATTAATGTGAGTTATCTTACTGTTTGTTCTCATCCCAGCCACTTCTCCATCGGTGAGGAGCATCTTTGCTCTCCTTGTTGCCTCCATCATGGCTCCTTGGAGAGTCTCTTGACTTGGAGCGACACTCCTCCGCAGGCGTCTTAGACCTCCTGCTCTCTGCTTGGTTCTTTTTAGAGGCTGGTCGGTCATCCCGCCCACTCTTGCTGTGCTGCGGATCATCCCCTCTCCTCCTGGTTTTCCCCGCATTGCGTGGCGGAGAAGGCGACAGAGAGCTGCTCCTGGTCCTGCTTTTGGGCGACCTCCTATCTTTCCTCTTCGGCGAGGTGGTGGAAGAGCGGGATCTTGAGCGAGAGCGTGTACGCTTCCTGGCATGAGTCCGAGCGTTACCTCCGATTTTATCAGCAGACTGGCTGCGGCCGTGCTTGGTCATTAGACCGTTCTGGAGTTTTCCTTTGTTGTATCTCAGAGGCTCAGGTCCCCGCACAGTGTCCTCTCGCTTGTCATTGCATCTTTTCTTCTCCTTCTGCTCATCTTCTTTGGCCTCTCTGCCTTTTTCCAGTCCACGTTTCTTCCCCCGCAGATCTTTCTTTGTATTGTCTGTACACTTCAAGCCCTCAAACTCCGGATGCTTGTTCCTATTCTGGATGTTTTTAGCCTTTAGAGATGGAGACATAGGCTTGGGCTTCTCCTCTTCCCTTCTCAGGATACGCACCTTTTCTGAGTGAACAGGCTTCTCTGTCATTCTTTTCTCTTGAGTCACAACAGGAGCCACAAATGCAGAAGGGTATTCCTTTTTTGCAGTAGAATGCGCTTTGCTTTGAGCAGGGGGTGAAGGGCCAGTGCGGTTCAGACGAGGGTCTTTAGTGGGCAGCTTGGGGTCGATTGGAGGCTGGGGCGCAAGCCAGGGTCGGACCACAGGAGTGGACTGAGCGACTGGCTTTGGCGCTGGGGTTGGTGTTGCAAGTGGGGTAACTGGCAACGTAAATCCCCCCGCCTGCACAACAATAACATCTTATTAGAACAAATACACAGTGATCAGTAACACTTTAAAGCAGACCTCTCTGAAATCAGCTGATTTTTACACCCATATTTCCTCCGTCCATTTCTCAGTTGGTGGAAATACAGTATGCGGTAGCAGCAGTAGGTGAGATTACTGGTAAAGAGATCGACCTACACCAATTTATATAAATGGTAAATGGGTTGTACTTGTATAGCGCTTTTCTACCTTTTTTAAGTAACTCAAAGCGCTTTGACACTATTTCCACATTCACACACACACATTCACACACTGATGGCGGGAGCTGCCATGCACGGCGCTAACTAGGCCCATCAGGAGCAAGGGTGAAGTGTCTTGCTCAAGGACACAATGGATGTGACTAGGATGGTAGAAGGTGGGGATTGAACCAGTAACCCTCAGATTGCTGGCACGGCCACTCTCCCAACTTCGCCACACCGTCCCAGTTCATTTGATAAATTACAACTACTTTAACTGTAATTTTCCTACCAGCTGTGCTTTTGTCTGCTCCAGTTCCAGTTCGATCTTCTTCTGCTGAAGCTCAAGAAGCTGCTTCTGTTTGGCCAGCAGCTGCTGTCTGATAAGTTGCTCCTGGGTCTGGCTGGATGAGCTTACCGGCGGCGGCTGCGACACAGGCGTAGGAGCAACAGGGGCCGCTGGTTTTGAGGGGGTAGGTTTTGGTGGAGGAGGCTCCTCAGACTACAGATGGCGTGAAGGAGAGAAATGTGAGGGGTAGTGCACTTCCAACAATGATTGAGCCACTTGTGTTATTACATACCTGTTTTAAAAACTTGGGGTTGACATGGATGCTGGCATTAACTGTAGGTGGCAGAGGCTTGATAGGCCACGCCGGGTCTACTGAGTTGACCCGTACATCCAATGCATATAGTTTTTTCAGTGGAAACACTTCGTCCCATGTTGATCGCAACTTGAACAAACTCTTTCTAGTGTTCTCATCCACCTAAAAACAAAGGACATGGCTTGGTCCATATCTACTCGCACAGCGTTGTTCATGTGTTAAAGAATACAAAGACTGTCATTTAGAGTTCTACAAGGCGGTCTAAATTTAGACTTCTAGCAAAGTGACAACCCATCCACAACTTCAAATAAGAAAAGTGTAAAGCCAGAATATGCATACTACACGTTTTAAATCAAGTGAAAAGTGGGTCAGCTACGAGTGATTATAAATACACAAAAAAGCAGCAAGAACTGTACCTTTTCAAAGACACATATAAATGACGGGATTAGGTTTTTAGCAAACACTGCAAGGTACTCTCCTCCAACATTCTTCACTATGGAATCCACTAAGTACAAAACTGGAAGCTTCTCGGCAGATGAGGCCTAGAGTGATAGAAAACTCAACAAGTTTAGAACACAACAGGGGTTAAAACATTTCAGAATTGAAGCAAACGTTATTTTAGAAAGGGGGGAAAATATCACAAAAAAGTATTGCTTGAGTCCAAAAATGTCACTTCCAATTTTTTTTTTATAGATAAAAATGCGCAAGTCTGAGTAGTCTCATCTTCGGAAACAAAAAACCAGGTGTCCTCTTCAACGATCAATCAGTCCAAGTCATCTCAGAGGTTAGTGGAAAAAATATCCAGCATGATGCAAATCGTGTCCTTGAGAGCAGGTTTACCGCCAGACTTTTTCCCTTGGACGACTCTGTACTTTGACCCCTGTGACTCTTCAGCTCTGCACCCAGTGAGCTCACCTGTCTTTGTTTTACCCGAGAGTCGTTTGCAAAAAAAAAAAAAAAGTAATTCTTGATCAATTTATTTGGGAGGCATGTTAAAGTAGCTGCATTTTTAAACTATTGCAACTCAAGTCAGTGACCTTGCAGCATCTGTTAAATGTTTAACAGCCAGCTCAAGTCAGGCTCAACTTGTCAATAAATAAAGCCACACTCCTATCAATAAATTACACTGGGAAATAAAAAATGACAAAAAGCACATTTCACATTTTTTATTATTAGACATTTTTTAACCAATCAAGAAACATTTCAAAATTCACTCGCGTATGGAAAAGCAGGCGGACGTTCTGGTCTAAAATGTTGTCCGGCCTCGAAATGCAAACAGTGACCACAGAGGCAGACAAAATGTTGACTAAATTATTTTAAAAACGGAGGTCGGATCATGTCTCTCCTGCCCAGTTGCCCTTCAAATCAGTTTATTACACACGTAGAAAAACATGGCTGTGTTCTCAAAGTGCAGGATTTCTTTCTCAGCCGTGTATTACCCCAATCTTACACAATAACTGCATAATGTGAAGTAGAAATCCACCATAAAAAGAAACACGCTACTAAAAGGCTTGACATAATTGTAACTGAACAATGTTCAAGCTTTTTATTTCAAGTCGCTGTCGTATAGTGCAGTGGTCCCCAACCACCGGTCCGGGGACCGGTACCGGTCCGTGACGCTTTTGCTACCGGGCCACAAAGAAACGTTAAATAATTTATAAACGACTGTTTTCTCTGACTTAACTTTCGCATGTCCCACTAGACACACCAATAAGCTTGTTTATAGATGTACAATAAAAATACTCCTAGGAAGTTGCCATGTTACAACGCTGTGACATTAACGAACATATAAAATATAAATGTGACAAATTGTAGCAAAAGGCTGATTTCCATCTGCATATCATCGCAAAGAAACTATAATTCAACGTTATAGTGAGTTGTATTTTTCATGCACTTATTTTCGCTGTATTTATCCGGCACAAGTGGAAAGCCGGTTCCTGAAAATAATGCTTACATTAGACTGGTTCGTGGTGCAAAAAAGGTTGGTGACCACTGACATAGTGGACTAAGGCATTAACTCAGCAAGTTAACACCTCAACAAAAACAATTGTGAAGGAGGAAGTTTATAAGAGTCATATTCATTCATTTCATTATTTATTTATTTCAGGCAATGACATAAAAAAGTACAGAGTTGACAACACATAATATAAATAAATATAGTGCAAAAGGTAATGTATAGTATGTAATGCATGATTGTCCAGTTTTGCCTGAAAGGGAGTGGGAAGAAGATAATTTATTTAATCCCACCCCCAGTTCTCCATTCAGTGATTATTCACATGAGTTTGACTGTTACTTTGTTGAAGGATTATAATACAGATGTTGTATCATAGTGGCATTAAGTGGTAAGTTAACACTCCGGAGCTAGCAAATATGAACTATAATAGTAAACTAATGTCTATTTCCTCTCTTCCTTGTTAAATTAATCAACTTCCTGTTAAAGCCGTAATGGATGTCACAGCGTTTATCGACGTAATGGCCGACGCACTTTTAGCATTAAAACCAACGAGGACCTCTCTCGTCACGGACTGAGCAAATCAAACGATAACCTACATAAAACACGTCACGGTGTATATTTTACAGCAATATAACTGAAAACATCGTATGGTGGATTTTCACTTGACTTACGGGGTCATGTTTAGTAATTTGAGTTTCGATTCACGATGTGCTTAAATATGAAAGACGTGCCACTATAATTTAATCTGGTTCACTTTTATAACAGATGACACCACCCGGAAATCGCTAGCTAACGTTGGGCGACATGTTGTGTCCAAATGATCTGAACGCCTGACGCCATGTTTAGCTAGCAACCAGCTACATACAACACAGACAATTTGAAATCAAAAAATAATTCTATTCATAAAAACCTTGCTTATTTGAGCTTCAATTATTGCGACGATATCCTTGGCGAAGTTGACGTTCTCCTCGGCCAGAATGGTCAGCATGTTGATGTGCGGCTTGCTGTTGAACGTCAGGTCTTCCAGCGAGGACTGATACTCTCGACAGGCATCTACCCTCGCCGCGTTGCTGTCGTCCATTTTTGAGCTGAACGAGCGGGGGGAAACTACACCAACTTTGTCTCTACCATAACCATTGACTAGCAGGCATTCCATTAATTCATTTAGCTAATGGTATCGTCCATGTATTCCCTGTAAGATACCGTTTTTAGAGCTTTATTTCTGAGCGGCGTCCGTCGCTCTTTCTCCGCCAGTTGACGCCACTTTTAAAATGGCGACTGCAACCAAAGACCTTTATACGTCACCATTGGCTCGTTATCATTTAAACGTAAGCCTTTGTTTGATTGTCATTGGCTGCGCTCAGTAACAGACACGAAAGCTAGCCAATCAGAGGACAGTGGTGTGAGCTTTGCAAATTACGCAATGACTTCTCAACGCAACATGATGTGTCACATAATCGGAGACATACACATATAAACTATATTATATACCTCTTCAAACGCAACCAAATTAGCAAAACTAGTTTGGAAATACAAGTGAAACTTAATATAATAATAATTTTAAAAAATGCCTACACATTTAAATGTTTTGTAGTAGTCGCTGTAAAGCCTACCGAACACGTGTTTTCATGTCGTTACCTTGGACAACTACCGTACATAACACGTGGACTGCTTGTTGTAAACTGTACTCGCTTATACATACTGTATATATTTTTTTCTATTAGTCAACCTCGTATCAATGTGCTAATATTGTAAATGATCACGTTCAAGTACATTTAATAACCTTGTTTCGTTCCAGATTAGTAACTAGTTTTAATATGCTGCCCCCTATCGGAGTGTGAAGACACTTTGTCCACTTTATTTTAATTTCACCTTTATATACCCAGTAACATTTTACCAATCTCACCAAAACTAAGTGAAAGACAAATATAATAATTTTATGATCGAAAAATGATTTTGGTTTGCTGTAAGAAAATTGAACAAAGTTACTGAGTGACCAAATCATGTTTGAATCCCAGACATCACAAACGGTTCAGCAAAGTCTTCATTATTTTAATGGGTTGATTACTATCAATTGTAAGATGATTAAACAACAACCTGCTTTGATAAAGCTGCAATTTGCAGTAAAGACAAACAAGAGTCTTGTGATGGCAAGATGTCCTTCAGACGTGATGTGGAGAAGAAAATGAAGCTTTATCATGTGTGCAACAACTGAGGAAAGTTGCCTTATTTTGGTATTATTTTACAAATAAAGTAAACAAGGTCCCACTTGAGAAGCTGCAGTCAGTAATGTTTCACAGGTGTGGGTAAATGATTATCTTATCAAAAGGTTTACAGCTTTTTGTCATCAAGACGAACGCAATGGGAATGTTTCTGCGCTGAAAACGTCATGTTCCATCAATGTTTCCTGTACAAAGTGATTTCAACATACAAAAAAGTAAAGTTGAAATGTCAGCCTAAACAAATATTGAATGTTTCTTATTAAAATAAACACAAAAACAACACATTACAGAAAGGCCAGGGATGAACCTCAGATGTCCAGAGGGAGGAGCGGTCCAGAGCCTACTAAGTAATCCATCCATGAACAGGTTTTTCAAACTTTTAATCGGGTTTTCACACCCCAGCATCCATTTCAAGCGTCCGAGTCCTCACTGCTGTCTCGGCTGATCTCAATCTGCAACGACGGCAAGTTGTCCAGCCGACTCTTTTTAATTTTGTGAGTAAGCCGCTCCTGCTTTTGTTTGATCATGGCACCCCACATCTTCTGCAGCGTCGAGTCGTCCTCTTCCTCGCCTTCTTCCCCCTCTTCACCTCCCTTTTTTGAATCTCCCCTGTGTCTCCGCGAGGACGAAAAAAGGCCTGAAGACCCGCTGCTACCGACGCTGTTGTTGTCAGCGGAGCCCAGTCGACTCCATAGGCTGCCTGGAAATAAAACAGGGTAGGGGTTACACAAAATGAGCCTAAACTGCTGCAGAAATTGGTGACATGTGAATTTAAGAATATACATTAAGTTGTTTTTATAAAGTGCAGATAATTTCTAATATGACACATATATCTTCTAGAAAATAACATGTTTTATAGTCTTTGGCTATTTTCCAGTGTCCTCCATTAGGCCTCCATTAAACAAATAAAAACTCACTTTAACTCAAAATCTTGGCAGAGTATGAATCATTTACAAGTGTAACACACGGTCATGTCCTTACTTGTTTTTCTGTCTTTGGATGACTTGGAGGAGAGACCTTCGTCCCGTGTAACTGCACCGAGTCGGCGGTGCACGTCTCTGATTGGTTCTCTGGCGGGGGGTGTGTCTCTTGGGGAGATAGGGGAGGGAGAGCGCTGCCTGTCCGGAGAGAACCGCCTCTTACCGAGCCGCTGCCGTACATCTAAATATAAAACAGGGAAAAAAAATGTCAGTGTGCTATATAAAAAGTTTAATTGTTACGAGCGAACCTGTCTTCCCGCTGGTCACCGGTGGGAGGTGCGGTCTCTGTTGAGACTGCCCTTGTCGTTTCTCCTCAAGAAGCTGCCTCACGTCGGTCATCTTGCTGGGTGACGGGGATTTAGGCCTGCTTTGCGATGCAGATTCTCCTACCCGGTTCCTGCATGGGGGTCAATTGAAATAATTAGATGATACTAGCTGGAACATCGCAATGCCAAAACAAAATATACCCCTAAAAAGCAGTCCTTATGTTATGAACTGCAGTATGGATAATCATTTCAATCATTTTAAGCATGTTCACCTTCTACCTTGTGGATGGACATATTACACCTTACCATGTGGGTTCCAACTCCTAATGCAAGTTGACTCAGGCTGTAAGCATTAATAGATTATTTCTAGAGGTGCAACAATTGATCGATATATCAATAGATCGATTTATAGTCCCAACTTTCAAGTATATCGATCTGTGCTCGGCCAGTTTGCCTTCCTGAAGAGCTGCATCGATCCAGGATTGTTTTAAAAGAGAATCGATCAATTTGATCAATACTAGAAATAGGAGAACACTGGATTTGAACGGCAGACTTAACATGAAGTTTAACTCTTTTAATAATAAAAGACGTTAAACGTTAAGTCTATTTTGCCCGGCGGTGGTCGTCAAAGGTCCTAAACGCCACAAGACAATAGCGTAATATCTCTGGAATGTTTGTATGTTTGACTCCCTGAGTTTGTTACCGCTTGTTAAGCGTCTAAGAGTGTATATCCAACCGACTCTCTCCTTCTCCACTGCAGGGCATTTCATATCATAAATTACAACAAGACCTTTCAGATACAGCACAATTGCAAAACCCACAACGAAGACAAAATGACACAACACAATAATAAAGCCGCAACACAACTTTAAGCCACAAAAGACGCAACCGACAAAACGGAAGTGACAGCGGTGCAAGGCAGATACTGAATGGCCATGTCGGGGAACCTTATTTATTTACCTGGTATATCTACTGTTAAGATGTTGGTTACTGTAGTTTCTTTTAATGTGCTTGAATGTGGAAAAGGTGAGAAAAAAAAGGATTTCTCTTGTTAATTCAACCTGAAGTGTTGGTTGCACCTAATTCAATAAAGATGTGAATGCATGTACCTGCTTGTTTGTATCCATAATTCCCTGACAAGAAATAACAGGAATAGAGGAAACTTCACCTGCAGTGTCCAATATCCAGTATGTATTTCACAGTCACACTGGTTGATTTTTTTTTGCTAAAATGTTACTGACATTTTTCATCTCACTGAATCATTTTAGATCGTATCGTAATAAAATGAGCAAAAATTAGCAACGACAAAGATCGAATCGAATCGTTACACTACTAATTCATTGTAATAGAAAAAAAGCTTTGATTTATACTCTGTTTCTTCGATTAATTGTTTAATAAGTGTAACTAATGAAAATGTATAAATTCAGGCCATATGGAGTGCCCAGAATCTTAAACACGCAGACATAGTTTCCCTTCGGCCACTGCCGAACACACATTTTTTTAACACACATGATAAAAAGTGCAAATCGAATGAATGGGAACGTATATTTATTGGAAAAAAAAGAATAAAAGTTATGGCACGTATACAAGTTCATTAAAACAATTTTCCCCAAAAATACGCAGTGGGGCTATAAAGCGTTTTAACCGATTACCCAATCATCTGAACAAACTAACAGATTACTCGTTGCAGCCCTAAAGCCGACTGTAATGAAAGTTAAAAAATGATTTGATATTGTTAGCTATAGTTTTTGTTCAATCATGGTATCAAACGAGAACACAACGGGATGCATGACTCACCGAATGCTCTTTAGCTGTGACTCCAATTCGTCGGCGTACATAGTCATCTTCTTGCTCTTCTTCGGCGACGGCGTGGAGATCATCTTCAGCTCCAGGTCGTAGTCCATCTCATCCGATTCGGACCAGGGCGACGGGGAACGCTCCACCCTGCTACGAACTCCCAAGCGTGTGGCGACACCCCCACGATCTCCCCTCTCCTTGTACTCGACCACCCGGTCGTCTGAGTCCATGTCCTCGTCCCCCTGTTCTTCATCCTCTTCTTCCTCCTCCTCCTCGATGGGCTCCTCAGGCAGATTGACCAGGTCAGCTGAAGAGGGGGTAGTGGTGGTGGGGTGGGGTGGGGGGGGTCAGTTGGAAAGACAATTCTCTTATGAACATGCTTGTATGCAAAAACAACAGGACAAACTTTCATATCATGCCATGTTTTTATAGCAGTTCCTCTGAGGCTGTGTGTGTTTTTAGTTTGGCCTTGCGGGTAAATGCTCTCATGGGAGATATATTGCCCGTGAGCCACACTGGCTGCTTACCTCTGATTTACAATTTCAAACAGGGATCCTGCAAAAAAGCTACAACATGGCCTGATGCTTCAAACTGAAACTACTCAGCTGCTCTTCAAACATGCACATAAGTTTGTTTTTTGTGTTTTTACCAGAGTGGCGGTGTGTGTACGGCGGCGTGTGTCCCATGCTGTCTCCTATTAGAGGTGTTTTACTCTTAATGACGTCTCTCTGGATTCGTTTGTTGTGAAACCTTCTCTTCCTAGGGGTGAAAAATCACATGTAAGATACACCTACTATTAAAGTTGCTGGATTATTTGGAAAGGTCTTAGATTTGGTGATACGGTTTCACCCACCAAGAGTTGCTGAGGATCCCCTTCATGCCGCCGTAGTTTGGGTTCCCGTACTTCATGTAGTATCGACTGCGCCGGGCGGCACCTAGCTCCTTCTTATCGTCTGAAAAGGAGGGAAAAAATATATATTTACTCATTCTTAAGATTGTATTGCAATATCCTAGTGGCAAAATGATATGTGAGAAAGACCTTCTGTGGCAAAGCGCAGGAAGAGTTTGTTTCCTTTGAAGGGTTTGGTCGCAGGACGCAAGTCGTTCCTCAGAAGAGACTCTCTCTCGTCCACTGACAGGATGGCCGCCTTACAAAGAGTATTCATGGACACCATTAGTGTTCACTCCTCTGTGTCCCAAAGAAAATAACATGCTCCAAGTTGTTGCCTACAGGAAACCGTCATTAACTGTACATGTAGGCCTGGGCAGTGAATCAATTAATTGAACAATAAATGAACTCAATAACTTTGCCTTCATCAATAAATTGCCATGTCCGTGTGTGTTTATTTTCGTATCTTGCTTTTAAACAAGGTGCAAGAGGGTTAATGCTGTGCATCTATCTCAGCAACTGAGCATGTTTATTTAATAGCAGAATTAAATGAACGAGTGAACGCTTTTGCCAGTCATTCACATCTTAAGTCTCAATGGGCCGAGGCGGGACAGCTAGACCTCACTCACAGGATGCACAGAGAGCACCTCACTAGACGTGACTCGCTAGTGAGAAGCACCACTTGGTACCAAATATTAGGAAGAAAAAGGATGATTGCAAAGCTAAATGTCCGGTGTGGGAATATTTCGGTGTCAAACAAGTGAGCAAGATGAGCCCATCGAGACGGACGGGAAAAAAACAAAAAAAAACTGTTACTGAGGAAGATATAGCATGATTCGGTAAGAGAAGCACAAGCATGTTATGTTTTACTTAAACTCTAAAATAAAGATATAATTGAGGCAGCAAACTAATCAAAACTCATCAAGTACACTCTCAAACAATTCCAAAACACTTGTTGATAAGTCTCCAAAACATGCTGAGATTTAGGCCGTGTCCACACGAACACGGAGAGTTTCAAAAACACATATTAGGGGTTAAAACAAACTCCATCCACACAAGTGTAGTTTCAAAACTGTCTATGTCTACACACAAACGCATACACCTGCTGTCATGCACATTTTGTCCAATCAGAAGCCTGAAAAAAGCAGCCACTTCTGACTTGGCATTACAACTCCTAATATGTTTATTTGTATATACTTTAGACGTACAATGACATGTACATTATCTTTAAAGCCAGCCTGCACGTACACGGAGCCCTGAGAAAATTATTAAAGAGCGAATGCACGCCTGTGCTGCTGAAACCCAACACTCATAGAATTATAACATGTTCAGCAACATGCTGATGTATTAGATGTGCAGTGACGTGTACATTATTTCTAAAATCAGCACGCACTAACGAGCCAAAGAAACCCTTTTGCATGTTTAAGTGCCTATATAAAGCGCACAGACATGCGTGTACCGCTGCATAACCCTTGGGGAATTATAAAGCATTTAATCATCGATTTGCTGCAGAGATGGTTGTGATATGGTACATGTGTAATGAAGTGTATATTGTCTTTAACATCAGTACACACTACAAGGATGACGTTACATCATGTCTTTTTAAGTTGCTTGGTCGCTTTTTTCGCGTGTGAACGGTCGCGCCCAGCTCCATCTACAAAAATGGAAGCAAGACACGTAAGTTAACTTCATTAAATGTCGTTAAACAAGGACAAAAACATAAGATAATGTGAAACTTGTCCTATGACAGAGCAAAAAGTCTTGCTTGTCAAAGTTGTCCCATCAGTTGGCGGTTTGACAGCTGACTATCATTAGCGCCGGCGGGAGTATCGCAAAGCCCATTTTGATGTGTCTTTTTCATTAATGTTGAGTGAAAAGAGCAGCATGTTTACATTCAAATATACATTAAGTCCTCTTATAGTGTGTTTAAAGCCAGTAAGGCAGTGTTGTTGAGCTTGGGAATGACAGCGCACAACCGTGACGTCATCACAAATCTCCGTTTGTGCCGTGTACACGCATACGCTAAGCGGAGAATTTTGGAACTCTACACTTTGGCCAGCGTTTGTAAAAGTCTGCGTTTTTAAAGACAAAAGTATGTGTCTGCGTGTGGACAAGAGGCCTAAATGCAGAGATAAGTATGCGTTTATTAAGTATCTGTGTTTGTGTGGATATGGCCTTAGTTTTAAGGAGGCCTTAATATGCAAAATCAACTTTTCTTACCTACTGGTACCTGTTTTTGTGTATTTAGGATAAATAGGTCCATTAACTCCGAAAATTGGAAATCAAAATATGGAATTTTGAGTAGCTAGTGACGTATTTGCTTCTTGTTAGGGGTATCTCCATTTAAAGGCCTACTGAAACCCACTACTACCGACCACGCAGTCTGATAGTTTATACTGTATATCAATGATGAAATCTTAACATTGCAACACATGCCAATACGGCCGGGTTATATTACTAAAGTGCAATTTTAAATTTTGCGCAAAATATCCTACTGAAAACATCTCGGTATGATGACGCCTGCGCGTGACGTCACGGATTGTAGAGGACATTTTGGGACAGCATTGTGGCCAGCTATTAAGTCGTTTGTTTTCATCGCAAAATTCCACAGTATTCTGGACATCTGTGTTGGTGAATCTTTTGCAATTTGTTCAATGAACCATGGAGACAGCAAAGAAGAAAGCTGTAGGTGGGAAGCGGTGTATTTCGGCCGGCTGCAGCAACACAAACACATAGCCGGTGTTTCATTGTTTATATTCCCGAAAGATGACAGTCAAGCTTTACCATTGGCCTGTGGAGAACTGGGACAACAGAGACTCTTACCAGGAGGACTTTGAGTTGGATAGGCAGACGCGGTACCGTGAGTATGCAACCAGAATGTTGCCATAAGCATTTTGTTTAATTTGTATGTGTAACGCAGTACGCAGCTGCGGCTTCCAAACATTTGATCGCTTGCCCGTACGTGCGTGCCGCTATGTGCATGTCACGTACGTAACTTTGGGGAAATACTTTGGGGAGGTGAACGGTACTTTGGGCTGTGGGATTGAGTGTGTTGTGCGGGTGTTTGATTTGTATTGGTGGGTTATATGGACGGGAGGGGGGAGGTGTTTGTGATGCGGGATTAATTTGTGGCATATTAAATATAAGCCTGGTTGTGTTGTGGCTAATATAGTATATATATGTCTTGTGTTTATTTACTGTTTTAGTAATTCCCAGCTAAATATCAGGTCCCACCCGCCTCTCACAGCATCTTCCCTATCTGAATCGCTTCCACTGCCCTCTAGTCCTTCACTCTCACTTTCCTCATCCACAAATCTTTCATCCTCGCTCAAATGAATGGGGAAATCGTCGCTTTCTCGGTCCGAATCGCTCTCGCTGCTGGTGGCCATGATTGCAAACAATGTGCAGATGTGAGGAGCTCCACAACCTGTGACGTCACGCGCATATCGTCTGCTACTTCCGGTACAGGCAAGGCTTTTTTATCAGCGACCAAAAGTTGCGAACTTTATCGTCGTTGTTCTCTACTAAATCCTTTCAGCAAAAATATGGCAATATCGCGAAATTATCAAGTATGACATAGAATGGACCTGCAATCCCCATTTAAATAAGAAAATCGCATTTCAGTAGGCCTTTAAAGGGTAGAGATTCACCCGAGAAGCTTTGCGCGAGTCCGCCATTGTAGTCACTAAGTTCCTTATTTTTCACTATCCTCTTGTTGTGGGGCAGACTGGCGCATGCATGGAAATGCACCCTCTGCTGTTTCCATTTGTAATACAAAGTAGCGTATAGTTCTAACTTATCTCTGTCAGTAGACTCGATATAGAAGCGCTAAAAACTACAACATGGCTGACAGGGTGGAGGCACGTAAATATGACAACCCACAAAACGGCACAGGCCAAAGAACTGGGCAGAAAGTGGCTTGAAAACTATCTGTAAAACAAAGACCAAAGAGCCACCGTTACGTGTTATGTAGACCACAAAGTGTTTTAAATGTATTAAAAAATCATAAGACTGCTTTAAGCTCCTTCTTACTTTTGTTTATTTTTTTAAATCTTACTAAGAAGTGTCTTTTTTATTATATTATTTATGTTGTGGTCTTTCAGTGATTGTATTTATTAGCATTTTTTAAACAAAAAAATATATATCTTTGATGCTGTGACTTGATTGCAGGTTTAGCAACAACTGTATTAAGAACTGCACTTTACCATTTCTTTTGAAAAAAAAAGTTATTTTTTTTGTTATCCATTTTAAATATATAAGGCTCACTTTCATTATATTCTGTGAAAATGACTGATTAGATGAAGTTATTTTTCTCTTCTTTTCAATAAAGACATTTCAAAATAATACATTTTAGTGCCGTAATTATAATACCATATTGTGATACCAAAAAATTGTGATATTTTTGCCTAAGGTTAGTCTCTCATATCGGCCCATACCTACTTGTATGACAGTTAATGATGTTAAAATGTTATTAAAATAATTACGTAGCCTACATCTTTAAGTAATCTCATTAATCTTTTACCTGACCGGCCTCCACTTTGGTCTTTTCCTCCCCGTCGCTATCCTTTGCAATCTCCTCGGTACTCTTCTTTGCCTCATTCACCTCCCCCTCTTCATCATTGTCCTCGTCATCTGACCCTTGATCTTGATGATCTGCGAATACACCAGACATGTTCTTCCTCGTTCTGGTTTGGCTAATTGTTACCCTCCCTTATTACCTTTGCTGGGCTTGCCCGTCTGAGTGGCGGTATCTGTGGCCGCCACATCCGGGTCAGGCATCCTGCTGGTGTTAATGAAAGCTCTGGTGGCTGTGTCATCATCCAGCCAAACCACGTTGCCTAGGAGACCAGCAGGTATTCGTTTGGCTATAAGGGTGTGGAGCAGACGGGGCCAGGAGCGTACTCACAGGAAGTGTCATCGATCCATTCGATGTGCGCGGGGGGGTATTCCTTAAAATACCCAAACACGTCCTGGGTGCTCATGTCATCAACGCCCGTGATGTAGAGGGCCTCTAATCGCACGTTGGGGATCGCTGAAGGCAGATTCACAAAACAAGATCGTCAATAGCACCTCAAGATTGTGGCGGCCAGATGAAAGCACCGCCTCCTCTTACCTTTCTTTATAGCATCCTTGTCCAGGAAAACGTTTCGTTGAATGGTGCTCACTTCGCCGTGGAAGTGGAAGCGCCGCGCTCGCTTCTCTTTTTTCTCGATGGCTTCCTAGACACAACCAAAGTGTCAAACGGCGCTGCACACAGGGGGTATACATGTAGAGCATTGTTCACCTTGGAATTAACGTCAATGCCGGTGATGAAAGCTCCAGCTTTGTTCTCGTAACGCCTGCTAGTATCCTACAACCACAGAGAAAGAGCAGTCTGTTGTTTCCGAATAGAAAACACAAGTCAATGATAATGAGAACTTCCATGAACAAAAATAAGTAAATCACGTCAGCACAGCTCGTACTCTGTAACATTAGAAACATTTTGGCAGAACATACTGTATATCCTGCAGACGGTAAAAGTTAGGCATTCAAAAATAAAAGTATGCGGTGAAAACATGGCGGTGCATCGTTGTCAATGGTGACAGGGGCCTGACAATTCTTTCGTCCAACCACTGCAATTGAGAAAATTAGTGCGAAGGAGAAAAAGTGGATGACTGAATCAGAGAAAAAAAGGTTAAATATATGTTGTACCGTAAGCAGTCATACCGGCGAGTCTGTCCGCATCACACAAGCTGCAGCCAGTGTCCGCGGCATGCAGTCACAAACATCCAAAAGATGAACATTTCTCCATTAAAATATAAAGAAGACGCTGCCATGACGTTTTTCAGTTTGTTCTTTCTCCTAAACTAGGGGTCCCCAAACTACAGCCTGACAGCGTTTAAAATCCAGCCCGCGGGAAGCCCCAAGTTTAAAAAAAAAAATATATATGTATTTTTAAATACTTTTTTTTTATTTTAAATCTGTCCTTTCTAATCCATTTTCTACCGCTTACTCTCAGGGTCTCCTAGCCACTCACCAACACACACACACGGCCCGGCCCCCGCCAATTTTTTTTAACCCAATGCGGCCCCTGAGTCAAAAAATTTGGGCACCCCTGTCCTAAACCAACAAACTGGACGGTTGAGCATTACCTTTGGTAAACAAACACAGTCTACTGTCAAATCTAACCTCTCCGGTCCCTCACTTAAATCAAATGTAAATGTGCAACATAATCAACGATTTCCTAGTTTCTATTGTGACAAGACCACAGAGAAGCAGCCCATAGGAGACACTGCTCTCCAAAGTAAATGCTTAACAATATCACTACATTTTTTTTACAAAACTGCTGTAGTTATTCGTAGTATATGCTATTGTAATGTAATATATATATACATGTATATATATATATATCTGGGGTAAGCACATGCCATGACCGCCCTTGAATTTTTACTTGTTAATGGACTAGGGATGTAACAATAAACAGTATAATGATAAGTCGCGATAAAATTCCAGACGGTTAGTAATAGTCTAATTTTTGAATAACCGAAAAACTGTCATTTAATAATGCATTTTAGGCAACACGAAGTGGAACTGCACTTTTTTTGTTTATCATTTACAATCCCCATGTAGAGACAAGAACACATGTTTTAAATGTTTATGCATTGTAACTCCTAAAGAAACGTTAGCAAATGTCAGCTAACGGTTTTGTTTTTTTGTTTATCATTTACAATCATTATGTAAGACAAGAACACATATGTGTTAAATTTGTATTCATTGTAACTTGTAAAGAAACGTTAGCAAATGTCAGCTAACAGTGGAGCTAATGGGAGTTTATTTACTTTGCTTATAAAGCACTCTGAAAAACATCCAAAAGCAGACCGCTGTTTTATATACACAGTGTAAGTATATATGTAATGTAGTTATAGGCATATTTAAAATGACATGTAATTGTTATGTATTTTGCTCATTTTAAGCACTGTATTCATTTCACAGACCATCACAATCTTCGCGTTTCCCTTCAACAACAACAACAACTACTACTACTAGTACTCATAGCAAACGTCATGAGAGACAACAAAGATTACTTTGGGACAAATGATGGTCCAAAACCTTATATTTTTGAGCCTGAACATAAGCTACAAGTTGAGCTACAAGTTTTAGAAGCTGTGTGCTAAACAGATCCAGCTTTAGAGAAACACTAAGCATCATATAGCAGTATCGCTAAACAAGATATACAACCTAGAAACATAATGAAACAATCATGTTAATTTCTTCCCGTATAGATGAAGAATTAATCATAATCCTCACAAAGGTTTAAAAAACAAACAATTGTCTCCTTGTGTCTTTCTCGCCATCACCGGGTGTAAATTCGATGTCAAAGTAGACCAACTTCTCTGTTTATGGCCACAACCTTCTACTATCCAGGTAAGAGGCATAATTTATAATGTAGATATAACTTTTATCAACTCAGAGGCGATGCAGCGGCTCAGTGTGTTAATGTAGCTGCATAAGCTATAATTTGCTTTTTGGTGATCACGGCGCAACTAAAAGTTGTTTGTGTTAGCGCTTATATAATAACAATATTGCTAATACTTGGTTAATATTCAGGTCACGAGATGTAAAAAATGTAGTATTGTTGGCGATTTTTGGAGGTCTTTATGGTAAGAATAGTGTACTCCAATCGTTGCCCACCTCGTACTAATCACATTTTACAAATTAGAATATGCCAAACGAAAAACGTGTTCTTGTCTTACATAGGAATTGTGAATGATTCTAAAAACAGTGCAGTTCCCCTTTAAAGTCCCATTTGTCCAGAGAAATATATATAAATTAAAGCTGCAAGCAGCGATGGCCGGGACCGATTATTTACGCTGATGTTTCCTGCTTTCATCAGAAGGGTTCAATCTCTCTCCTGTGCTGGTTTGAAGCCGACACGACAAACGCGCTCAGAGGAGATAATGTTTGAAAAAAGGTGACCAGTTTTTACAAAACTTTTGTTTTGAAGGGGGAATTGCAAACTTCCTGTTGATTTTTGCTGGGTGTTGTCAATATATGAAATGTAGGTCTAAGTGAGACCTACATTGAGGTTTTTGTTTCATGTCTCTACGACATTCCTACTGGAAGTTACAGGCAGTTGCGTCTGTGTTTTCTTCCTAGGGGGCGCTAGAGCGCAATTTTGAGTTTTGGGGTTGTTGTTTTTTTATTAAATCGCAATTTTTGCCAGTCCTGATGTGTGTGTCCAGTTTGGTGAGTTTTGAAGCATGTTAAGGGTGTCAAATTATAGCTCAAAGAGGCAAAAGTGACTGTTTTTACAAAACTTTTGTTTTGAAGGGGGAATTGCAAACTTCCTGTTGATTTTTGCTGAAGGATGTCAGTGTATGAAATCTAGGTCTAAGTAAGACCTACATAGAGGTTTTTGTTTCATGTCTCTCCGACATTCCTAGTGGGAGTTACAGGCAGTTTTGTCTGTGTTTTCTTCCTAGGGGGCGCTAGAGCGCAATTTTGAGATTTGGGGCTAGGTTTTTTTATTTGATCGCAATTTTTGCCAGTCCTGATGTGTGTGTTAAATATGGTGAGTTTTGAAGCATGTTAAGGGGGTCAAATTACAGCTCAAAGACGTGGCGGTATAATAATAAAGAAATAATAAAACCTTACAATTACAATAGGGTCCTCTGTCCCAAGGGGACATTCGGTCCCTAAAAATATTTTATTCCCACTGCATCATCATTTTGAACAAAAGGAAATGAACACTGGTGCATATTTTGCATCCCTTAATTTGTGTCAATGTCTCACATTTTATTTTGATTTTGCAGCTCCTTTTTTAGAGCCCGTTCAAGATGAATTGCTATTTTCTTTAACAGAAAATAAAGGTTCTCATAACATATCATTAACCTCTGGTGTTAGTCACTCCCAAGTTTTGAACTGAGCTCACGTGCCAGCCAGTCAAATTTGAAAACAGCTAGATCAGGGGTGCCCATTACGTCGATCGCGAGCTACCGGTCGATCATAGCGGGGGTGTCAGTCGTTCGCCAGCCAGGCATGAAAAAAAAAGACCTAAAAATGAGCGATCATCAATCTTCACTATGACGTCACTTTCGTCACTTGATTGTCATTCACGGCACCTGATGGTCTTGTGAGATGACACTGATTGCAGCGAAATCATTATTAAGAAAAAATGACAGAGAAGAGTGCGTGGGTTCCCTCCGGGTACTCCGGCTTCCTCCCACCTCCAAAGACATGGCAACACTAAATTGGCCCTAGTGTGTGAATGTGAGTGTGAATATTGTTTGTCTATCTGTGTTGACCCTGTGATGAGGTGGCGACTTGTCCAGGGTGTACCCCGCCTCCCGCCCGATTGTAGCTGAGATAGGCTCCAGCGCCCCCTGTGACCCAGAAGGGAATAAGCGGTAGAAAATGGATGGATGGATGGACAGAGAAGAGGGTGAGAAACACTTTTTATTTCAATAGACTCTTGCGCCGTACCTGCTGTCAAAACCCTAAAGGCCGACTGCACCGTTCCTGTCTTCACAATAAAAGTGCTGCTTCAAGGATGAAACAGCAGGAGCCTGCGCTAACAAAATAAGAGTCTCAGGAAGCCAGAGCGCACACAATCTAGCAAGCTACGGAGTTTGCCGTCAATGTATTTCTTGTAAAGTGTATGAAAACGAGTATGGAAGCTGGACAAATAAGATGCCAAAAACCAACCACTTTCATGTGGTATTGGACAGAAATGAGGACTTTATTTCTCATCCATTTGAAAATGTGGACGTTATCAGCACTACTGTCTGATTCCAATCGATGCAAGTCATAAGGAAGAGAGGAATCTATATGTGTTAAACATGCTTGTATTATCATTAAACACCTTTAACTTGTTAACAAAAACGTCTCTTTTATAAATAAATCAATATAAATTATATATATGAATGAGGTAGATCCCCTCGACTTGGTCAATTGAAAAGTAGCTCGCCTGCAGAAAAAGTGTGGGCACCCCTGAGCTAGATAGTAGGTAGAGTAAGAAGTTGACTAACCTCGAAAACTTGCAAATACTAATAATCTTGCTAGTTTTGAGAAAGCCTACTAAGGGACACTTGGGAACACGGCAGATTCGACCTTCGTATGGTGCCTGGTCAGTCAAGACCGGGGGCTGGGTGTCTTTAGCATACACATTTCTATTGCGAGTTTGGTGGTAACTCCACGAGATGCTAACAGCAACAAGTGACAGAAACGCGCCAATTGCGCATTAAATTGGCTCAAACAATCCACCTCAAGATGCACTAGTGATGTTTAAAACGTCCCCGTTACTGTTCCCGAGCCGGGAGTCTCTTGTACCACAAGCCAGCTACCCTGCACCGCTCCCCGGGACTAAGAAGACACCAGCGCCGTGTCTGATCAGGCCCCAACCCGGACACTCACCGGCAGCAGCTCCTTCGGGGATCGGTTGACGGAGATGTCGTCGGCCTCCACTTCCCCCTCTTCCACCTCCATGGGTTCGGCCCCGCGGGTACCCCCGTCGGATTCGGAGTCCGACTCTGAGTCGGAGCGGTCGGAACCGCTGTCCGATTTCACCGATACCCGCGAGCTGCGCACCGCCGCCATGACACTGCTGCGAACAACGGCTGTTGCTGCGGTTGGTTGTTCCGTGGTGCTGCTTCTTCTTCGTTGGTGTTTGAATGTTGCGTTCAGGGATCGCGGGGAAATCGGGAGTAGCAAATTTCTTAGGTTAGCTCACATTAAACACAAAAGTGATTTACATTCAAAAATGTAATACAGTATTTTATAAATAAAATATATTTTAATCAAATTGTTTTAGTCAATGTTATTACGTTTTACTTCAATCAACTATTGGAAATCCTGTTTTTAGCCATACAATTGAACGTAACAATGACTATCATTATTTTCTTACTTTTATTGTTGCTTGGTTTGTATATATTTAAAAAAAATATTTTCCACAACGCATTTTGTATTCATGGAAATAAACAAGAACGTTTTTTTATTGACAGAAAATACACAAGATAAGAGAAACAATATATTGTGTCAGGATGAAAAGAAACTGGACAGAAACAAACATCATGCTACATTTGATCATCTCTTGAGATGGAGGACACAAATGCATGGACAGCATTCAGGAACATTAGAGACTTTGTGCTTTCAGTGCAAAGACAGCTAGATATTTTTAGCATAATTTATTGTACACATATAACACCTAGAAGCATTTTAGTGCAAAATCAAACATTTTATACCCCTTCTTTTGGTTTTTGCTTTAGACGACAGTTTAACATGTACAGTAGTTTTTGCATGATTTGCAGCACAGTGTCCAACAAGCGGATTCAAAATAAAGCCCAATGTTCATTGCAAATCAAGGTAATTAAATGTGGAAAATATTTATTTCTTTCAAATTTGTATTTGTACGTCTTGTTAAAGGAACTACATTTTAATTCTAAAAGACAAAAATATGGCCATTTGCCATGGGAAAGTGCTGCATATTTATGTTTGTATATTCTACACAAAAATAAAGTTTTCCACCTTCCTTTCTTGCCGTTATCCCTGATTATTCAATATAATGCATTAATCTATGGCAGTTTTACTGCTATTATCAATGAAAGTTGTATCTTATTTTTCACTTAAACACTTTTAATACAATTATAAGGTTCTGTGACTGTCCACTGATGTCATTTTTCAATGTAATCAAAAATCCCTCTTTTCCAGTTTACATTTCCCATGATGCAACTGGATAGGATCTTTGCTTGGACCTTTTCAACTTGGTCATCAGTTAATTTACTCGTCTTCAAACGGCTGAGGTGACGACGGCTATTTTGACATCATCAGAGTTTTTCCACACCTTAAAAACTCATAAAGTTGCCATTTCCGTGGACCAAAATACAATCTTTTAAAATTGATAGAATGATTCCAGCCACGTAGCAAACGTCTTAGCATGTGTGCTGTGTCTCTGTCCTTGTCTTCAGTGATGGTGGCTGGACACATTTAGGTTCTGAAAATTAGATGTCACAGTAAATGTCATTACCAAAAAGACATGGCATCTGAAAACTGATTTTTACAGTGGAGTTTAGGGAGAAAATATGCAAAAGTACCGGTATACTAAACTTTTGAACACTGACTTGAAAGGATGAGGAAATTACATATTACAATACAGATTATTTTGTAAATATTTTAAATAAAATCAAAATAATATTAATATTTTAATTCATTTATCTTCTTCTTTTTCTAGATGATGACAGCCCATTATATAACGGACCACGGCACATTCTAAAAATAGAATTATAGAAGGAAAACAACAACAGCAAAAGTGGACAAACAGAACAAAAAAGTGTATTTTAACAATAAATTGTTGAAATGTTGATGCTAATAACACAAAGCTGGCATGTAGGCTGTTTTTTCTTTAAATATATATAACCTTTTAGCATATTGCATTTGTATTTGCCTTTTTAACAAGATTATACACTACCCAGTACCTAAGAAACGATACCAGTACTCATACCATTTTTATGTACTTGTGTGTGTTAATAAATGTTCATTGTTTAATAACAAAATCACCTTTTTAATGTTACATTTAAAAATTAGCTGATTATGATAACTGTGCTGTCCAGTCTCATTTGCTAGTATTATAGAGTAGATATTACATGCATTTGCAATTCCAAAACGTTAGATGGCAAAAGTGCATAGGCTATGATGTGTTGCCAAGCTAGGAAGTAGCCTTTGACATGAAGCTGAATGTGCCAGTCTAGTCTTATGTTGAGCCCTACACAGTGTGTGTACTGTAAGTATTGCGCTTATTACACACTTGTTGTTTGATTGTAACATGCATCTTAGTTTGTAGTTTTCATTACATAATTTGGAGGTGTTAAAATTGCCATGTAAATCATTGATGCTAATAATAGGATGTAGATGGCAGAGCATCAAGCTGACACAGTTTGGGAAAATTAAGCCTTACTTTATGTTTGAGTGTTTTCTAATAGACATACTTGCATTGTTTGCATGAAAAATTGCAAACGTATCTAAAGGCAGTATGGCTGAGTCTTCAATGAATGCTGTTTAAGTGATTGTTTCCTTGCCAATAGTCGGTATTTAGTCTGTAACCGGACGTGATCTCACAAGCAACAAAGGTATCATAATATGGCACTGTTTGATTTTACGTGATTCGATCAAATTCGGTACCCATCCCTATCTCTGATAAATAATAACAAGTACATTTCAGACACTGTTTCTGTTTGGTAGGTAAGGATAGGACAGGACAAAAATTATTTTAAAAAATGATGAATGGTTACAAAAAAAATTCAGTACATACCTTTTCTTTGTTCATGCATGTCTATTGTCCTGTCTAACAGCACAGTGGAAAACAGAGTTACAAAGTCAACAAAAGTCAACAAAAAAAAACAAAAGCATTTTTTTTGGTACACAACTGTGACTTACTGCACTCGAGTGGCTCAACTTGTCAAAACGAAACTTGAGGTTAGCTCTTGGGGAGTTTTTGTTTTTCAACTCTGAAGATATGGAAAAAGAGACATGGGAAGTGAGGATATCAAGTAGAGCTAAATTAAACTGTTCATTTAAATATTTGTTATAGTTTGTCAGCGTGTGCGTGCAGCATGACATGTTGTGCTTACCCGTGGGGCTTCGACAGATGATGAGTGGTGTTGAACTTTGACCCTCTCCTGTCACAGGATGGACAACCTACACACCCAAAAATTGTTTAAATAAAGGGAAAACATATTTATTTTATGGTGCGGGCGTGTCTCACCAGGTGAGTGTCGTCACCAGGGAGGCTGAAGCTGCACGTGCTGGAAGTGGATCTGGAAATTTTACTACAATCTTTTTTCAAGCAAATTCTGCAATAAAAAAGGACAGGTGTTTTATGATGTTGATGACGCTTACGGTTCATGTTGGAACCTCAATCATGAGTGTCCCAACTTATGTGTGTTTTGAGATAGTAGCTGTCTCTCGGCTAATTGTTTTGCTTTAAGTGGCAAGCAAAAATTTGAGTTACAAACATCCTCCGCCATTCGTTAGTGTAGCAAATGTCACAGAGGACCCCACAAGATCCCCCCAAAACATCTTGTCTTACTTGTACAGTAAATATGCCAGAAGACTATAGTAAAGGCAAATAAAGAAAAAGCCTTTTTTTTTTTTAAACCTGCTAAGCTAACATTAATTATGTCAAAGGCTACATTTTAAGTTGATTTACACTCACCTTTCTCGTGGACCCGCCTCTGGAGAGCTGGGATTGGACGGCAGCTCAGACTTGACCTCCAACGTCTGCTGGCAACTGTCAAAGCTCCTCTGGTCACCGGGGAAACTAAATCAACCAAAGTGTACACAAGAAAGAATTTGGTTATGTGTTTTTGGCTGATACGTAGGTTGTTTGTCAGATAATTTAGCGAGGTTACCCTCTATGGCTGTGTTTGTCTGTTTGGCTGTCAACACTCAGCAATCGAGGGAAGAGACCTGAGCGACGTTTCACTGGAGATTTCACATTATACTGATAAAAACAAATCAATCAGTTAACGCTTTCCTTTAAAATCCTTAACAACAACTGCCAATGGAAAACAGCATAGTCACCTCAGAGCTGATGTGTGCCAACCCCCCTCCACTCAGACTGGTAGGCAGACCTGCCCCGCCCCTCGACATTGTCTCCATGGAGACGCTTCGTCCTCGCATGGCCCTCTGAAAAGTAAAAAAATTGAAAAACAAAACCACATTTAAAAAAACAACTATTGTAGTTACCTTGATGGATTCCAGCAGACCACCATGGGCATGTCCATTTTCGGCCCGTGCGTCCTCATCGAGATTTGTTGTCAATCCAAGCATTCTCTGGGAGCGTCTTTGCAGCTCATCATGGAGGGTGTCCAGTAGCGCAACCCTAGTCCGTTCCTAAACAAACATGAGCACGAAAAAACTAATTAAAAAAAGAAAAGCACTCAGGGACCACAGACCCAGACGCCAGGCCCTATCTCCCAATAGTAAAAATGCTTTAAAAAATCCTGAATCCAGACGGCGATCCGGATTACCCCTAAAATCGAATAACTGTTTCCTTATTCCATTTGTGATATTTCATCATAGTTTACCCAAAATGCGCACATAACGTTTTGAGGTATGTTGGTAACTAACAAACTCCATCGAATCGAAGGATACATGAAATTGGTATGTCTGTACATGTTTAGTTTGTTCATCTGTCGCTTCCAAACAGGCTCCAAGCGGACTCTGCTTGGGGTGCATTTATTCCATAGTGCAATGAAATCTGTGAGTGAAGGCGGGCCGCTAGCATACACACACAGAGAAAGCTTAGCCTCGTCACATAAAGGGACGGCGTGGCGAAGTTGGTAGAGTGGCTGTGCCAGCAATCGGAGTGTTGCTGGTTACTGGGGTTCAATCCCCACGTTCTACCATCCTAGTCACATCCGTTGTGTCCTTGGGCAAGACACTTCACCCTTTGCCTCTGATGGCTGCTGGTTAGCGCCTTGCATGGCAGCTCCCGCCATCAGTGTGTGAATGTGTGTGTGAATGGGTAAATGTGGAAATACTGTCAAAGCGCTTTGAGTACCTTGAAGGTAGAAAAGCGCTATACAAGTATAACCCATTTAACCCATTAATGTAACGTACTGTACGTAATGTAACGGACCCCACATGTCCCTTGACATGTGGGGTCCCACAGGGCTCAGTTTTAGGACCACTTCTCTTTTCTATTTATTTACTTCCCCTGGGCTCAATCCTAAGAAAGCATGATATTTCTTTTCATTGTTATGCCAATGACACACAAATGTATTTTCCGTTAAAGAGAAATCATGCCTCTTCAATACAACCATTACTTGCTTGTCTTAATGATATCAAGGCCGGGATGGCCCTAAACTTCTTAAATTTCATTGAAAAGAAGACAGAAGTAATGGTGTTTGGACCTAGTGGTACCTGTGAGCTCCCCCCTGTTGACTTTGGCCCCTTGGCTTTGCACGTTAAGCCCATGATCACCAACCTGGGCTTTCGTATTGACAGTGATTTTAAATTGAACCGTCAGATTGGGGCAGTGGTGAAAGCCAGCTTTTTTTTATTTTTATTTACGTCAGCTGGCCAAGGTTAAAAACCTTCTTTATAGGCAACAGTTAGAGACAGTAATCCATGCCTTTATCATATCTCGGCTGGATTACTGTAACTCTTTGTATTTTGGAATTAGTCAGTCCTCCCTCTCACGTCTGCAGCTGGTCCAAAATGCAGCTGCCCAACTTTTAACAAACACAAGAAAAAGAGAGCACATTACTCCTGTTTTAGCCTCCCTCCCCTGGCTGCCTGTGTCTTTTAGAGTCCATTTTAAAACGATCTTACTCGTTTTTAAATCCTTACGTGGTCTTGCCCCACCATACCTCTCTGAGCTGCTCCACCTCTATGCCCCCAACCGGTCCCTCAGGTCAGCTGATCAGCTGATTCTGGAGGTACCCAAAACAAAGCGCAAGCTCAGAGGGGACAGAGCCTTCTCTGTTGCGGGTCCCAAACTCTAGAACGATCTCCCTCTCCATGTGAGACAGGCCCCTTCTTTGGCTATGTTTAAGACCCTTCTTAAAACCCATTTTTATTCACTGGCTTTTAACCCAGCGTGAGCTTTTAAACTGTTTTTAGCTTTTAACTTTTTTAACTGTTTTTAACTTTTAAACTGTTTTTTATCTAACAAACTGTTCTTAGGATAATTTATATTTGCTTTTTCAATGTGTATTTTTATTTCTGTTTTAAATGTTATTTTTTAGTCTGTCCTTTGCCTCTATTTCTTTGTGGTGTACAGCGGTGGTGGTGGAACATTGACGGGAGTTCCAAAAACATATTATTTTCGCCTGTTTTCTGCTCATTTGTCAAGTATTAATTTTGCAAAAGTCTATTTTGGGGAAGAATTATGACGCTTCACACTATTTGATGACGTATTGGTCAGATGAACGCGAACGGAGCATTCAGACTGCAGTCACATTCCGTACATATCTGATTTATATCCCCATATGAAAGCGGCCAGGTACAGATTAAAAAAAAAAAAAATCAGAATTGCACTGTTCACATTGACATAAAAGATCCGATACAACACACATATGGGCAAAAAAATTGGAAGTGGCCTGCAGTGTGAACAAGGCTTAATTAACTAAGTAACAACCTAACTAACTTACAGACAAACAAACCCTGGTGATTACGTATTGTCTCCTGCCATAAGTGATAATGAATCTAGTGAATCTAGTAAGGAGCCCTGCAGTACACCACAACTGTACAGAAACAGTTTTAGGAAGTTTTCTCGCATGCAAATGAAAGGTTACCTCTAGTCGGGCAAAACGAATGCTCTTGTAACACGCCAGCTCTGCGTTGATGAGCTTCGTCAGAAGAAACTCTCTGAACTCCGGACCCTGAAAGGATGAAACAATGGCAAAATTCTTAGCAGTGACTTAAATAACCAGCACTTAATTGACCTCTGCATTTTCTCACCTTCTTAAAAACAGCTTGATTTGGTAGCGGCGGGCCAAACGGCGGCACATCCTCCCGTGCTGTAACAGACACCTGTCAATCACACATTGTCTTAGAGTCAGTAAAATACTATAAACGCGAGCATCTTTTACACAGAGATCAGGCAAAAATGTTGGATGACATTCCGTATTGGTACCATATACTTGTATATTGAACAGAGACATGAAAAATGGATGCGTGCAATAAATCCGGCCTGTATGGGGTATATGGTTAAAAAAAAAGCAATTGATGGAGGATCTAAAAAGGAGCCCTGCGGAGCACCACTGGTATGCGAACAAGTATGTACCTTGTAGCTTGTGTTTTCAGAGCACGGATTCTCCACCTGCACAAGGACGAAGGCGTGGAGGAAGTTGGAGGCGATCATGTCTGGGACAAAGGGAGTGGCCTCCTCCTGGAACACCACAGCAACGATATCGTTCCCTATGTGGCGCTTCCTCTGGAGCTGAAGACAGATCAAAGGCAATCAACATTCTGTGTCCAGCTGTGATTCAGATTTGTTCTTAATTTCTCATTTGTTACCTGCTGGGTGTCTCCCTCCGTGAAAGGCAGCTTGGTAGAGACGTGGAACATGACCTCTTGCTGTCTGTAGACCGTGTAGACAGACTGGGAACCTGTCTGGCCGTGGGACACATCCAGACCTCCACGAAACCTGCAAAGGGAATGTTCAGTGCCGAAATAGAGCGGATGACTCTGTTACTGACCCTTTAAAGTCCTGCAGCTCCACAGTGTCCCCGAGCAGCTGAAGGAACTCTTGAAACGCCGGCGTTTCCTCATTGTTCCTGAACAGCTCCTCTTCGGACACCTGACAGACATTAACAAGATAAAATTTTGATCTATCGAATAGGGGTGTAAAAAAAATCGATTTTCGAATGAATCCCGATTCTTACTAGTAACGATTCTTAATCGATTAAAAAAATAAATAAATAATTTAAAAAATAAATAAATATATATATATACACATATATATATGTATATATATATATATATATATATATATACATATATATATATATATATATATATATATATATATACATATATATATATATATATATATATATATATATATATATATATATATATATATATATATATATATATATATATATATATATATATATATATATATATATATATATATTATTTTTTTTTTATCTGTCCTGTCCAGGCACTCAGGCAAATTGGTGATGTAGATGCCAATATCTGCTGTACAGATTTACTTTAAAAAAAGAGAAGTGCGGGATACTTCTTTTGTTGCCTTATTTGTATTCGACTTTATTAAATGTTTGAGTCGAATAAAAAAAGAAAAAAAAGTTTTCTTATAAGTAATATAGAAATTTATTAGAGCTGTTATCTAATTTATGGAGGAATGTCGTTAATCATAGAACTTGCACTCAATGTTATTAAAAATGTTTTGATTTTTAATCGAGAATCAATTCTGAATCAAATTATCACCCCCAAGAATCGAATCGACTCGTGTGGTGCCCAAAGAGTCACAGCCCTACTATTGAAAATAGACCCTTGCATGTCAATGATTTGTTTTATTATTTGGTTTGACGGCTAATCGCTGAGGGAAAGGAATGCTGCAGCTTTGAAGCCAGCAGAAGGCACTGTCTAGCCAAATGCCATCCATCCATCCATTTACTACCGCTTGTCCCCTATGGGGGGTGCTGGAGCCTATCTCAGCTGCATTCGGGCGGAAGGCGGGGTACACCCTGGACAAGTCGCCACCTCATCGCAGGGCCAACACAGACAACATTCACACTCACATTCACACACTAGGGCCAATTTAGTGTTGCCAATCAACCTATCCCCAGGTGCATGTCTTTGGAGGTGGGCGGAAGCCGGAGAACAGCAGTCACGGGGGGAACATGCAAACTCAATTGTTGATGACTGATGATAACAACCAAACCTAACCCCCACCCACCCCGGATTGTAAATAATGTAAATAATTCAATGTGATTATCTTGTGTGATGACTGTATTTTGATGTTAGTATATATCTGATAGTATATATCTGTATCATGAATCAATTTAAGTGGACCCCGACTTAATCAAGTTGAAAAACTTATTCGGGTGTTACCATTTAGTGGTCAATTGTACGGAATATGTACTTCACTGTGCAACCTACTAATAAAAGTCTCAATCAATCAATCAATCAAACTCCACACAGAAAGATCCCGAGCCCAGGATTGAACCCAGGACCTTCATATTGTGAGGCACACATGCTAACCCCTGTTCCACCGTGCTGCCCGTCTAGCCAAATGAAAATTGAGTAAGAAGAAAATTCTCTCAGGATTTATAGCAGGAAGATGCTTTGACAAAGACGTAACATTTTGTAAGTACAACACTGTATACGGTATGCCTGTTATTGTTTCTTAATGTATACAACTACATTTAAAATATTCAACAACTGTGAGAACCATGGACATTACTTAAGAGTATCAAAAATTGGCTTTTTCTTGGGTTTTTTTCACCATTCACAGTAATCTTAAAACTAGAGGTGTCTTCACGCAACTTTTTCACTTCTAAAACAGCGCCGATATTGGAGTCTTGAGTATTGGACAATACCGATATTGGTCCGTGTACGATATCAACATGAATTATAAATACTTATATTAATTTATAGTGTGGAATGTTATAGGAAAAGTTTGATCAAGTGAAATTAGTCAAACTGAGGTCATGGTAGGTATAAAAAACACTAACGTATTTATTATTAACTTTCTGAACTGGACTTATGCTGTATTTAAGTTGAAGTGGAGTGGCAGTAGTTTTTTGGGGACTCCTCGTGGCCACAAAAATGCATTAAGTTAAGCTCATGACGCAGTAAATTCAATTATGCGGACATGTTTGTTCCTGAATACTTTTCGGCGACTTTGCATCTATAAGTAATATGCAACTATAATTATTTAATACTTTTTTATAATGAAAAATATTGTCTTTTAGACTGCAGTATTGTTTAACTAAGGACACTTATTATGTACAGTATGTGCTTAGCGGTTGTGTTACTGCTAGCGCAAAGAAGCTTATACACAGCCTACCATTTAACCTTTTGTAAATGACTTCTCTAAAATATAAGAAAATACCAATCTTGTGTGCTTATTTGAGGACATTTAACGCTGCTGGACTGCCTGTATTGGAGCGATTATATTGGAGATTTAGATGCAAGCCGAAATAATACAATACTTGATTTTTCTATTTAGAACTATGTATATTACTTTGAATATTGCCTGTACAGTTAATAATGGTTTTATGATGTCAGAAGTTCACAATGATAGATAGATTAAAATAAATAAGAGTAATAAATAAGATTCATTTTAAAAAACACAAAATTTAAAAAATAGACATAATTAAATATAAAATATTGCATGACTATTACCTGTCCAAAGCGCTGGAAAATGACTCCAAACTTAAACGTGCTGTTCACCTCATGCTCGTCGTAGTTGACAATCAGTTGGGATGCCTTGAGATGGAAATAAATTTAAAAAAACCTTTCCTGTTAATCTGTTTGTCCTGGCAATCCAGTTAAAGTGTCTGAGCTCACCTTTGGGTAAAGGACAGGACTAAAACGTAGACTTGCTGCGTCGTCACATAATAGCTGCAAGTGGAAACACACAGAAAAACACACAAAGTCGGCCTCAGAAAATAGACTGGCGATGTGTGTGTGTGTGTGTGTGTGTGTGTGTGTGTGTGTGTGTGTGTGTGTGTGTGTGTGTGTGTGTGTGCGTGTGTGTGTGTTCTTGTATTTCTACCCTTCTTGAGACACCAACAAGGAAAAGTACCTTCCATATGAACAAGTTAGGACATAAATCATGGTCCCAATACGGAAAACCATTGCATCTAATAGAGAATGTCTCATTTGCACCCCTGGTGGGGAAATCTATCAAAATTAGGCTGGCCCCAAAAAGGAGGGATTTTTCACATTGACTGTGTGTCGCTTTTAAAAGTGCTCCCCCTCTGGTCAACATATGAAATAACAAGTATGTGTAAAAAGTTGAAGTGCTCCCCCTCTGGCCAACATATGTAATAAAAAAGTGTGTAAGAAATTGAAATGTGCTCCCTTTGGCCAAAATTAATTTAAAAAATAGATACAAAAATATGTATATACAGACATACTGTAATAACTTGAAGTAAATGATGAAGATTAAAACCCAATTACAAACAAAAAATCCCCCCCCCCCCAAAAAAAAATTAACTAAAAGCTTACCTTTTTTATATTCTCATAGTATGTATATATTATTAATGTTGTAAATACACATCTTAATATATAGAAGGTAAGAAATACAAGAATGTGTGTGTGTGTGTGTGTGTGTGTGTGTGTGTGTGTGTGTGTGTGTGTGTGTGTGTGTGTGTGTGTGTGTGTGTGTGTGTGTGTGTGTGTGTGTGTGTGTGTGTGTGTGTGTGTGTGTGTGTGTGTGTGTGTGTGTGTGTGTGTGTGTGTGCATATTTATACACCTTAGCTAGCTCTTGGACACTGGGAATATCAGGCAGCTCTGACACTGACAGGCGCTGATACATTGTCTTCACTCGAGACCTGACAGAGCGGAAAAGCACACTCACTAACAAACATCAAGTGCTGTAAGATGAACTTCTATTCACTGTATGGACTAAAAGTCTTGGGACACTCTTGTCTAACAAGGCTTTTAAGGTATGTAAAATTGATTGTCTTGTCCATGTTTTGTGTACCGGATGATGACGTGAAGGTGCTCCTGCTGATTGTCCTCTTCATGTCTTACAGACAGGAGAAGGTTTCCCACACTGCTGGATGAGCAAGAGAAATTTAAATGTTCCTGTAAGAAAGAGTGAGAGTATTTTGATCATTTGCATCACGAAATACTTTCTAGTACTAAAGTTACAAAACTTTAGAAATGTAGTCACTCTCTCAAATAACATTTTTAAATTAAGCTAAATAACAAAATACAGCTTCTTAAGGTACTGTTCTTTCAGAGTCAAAGTCTAAAATAAATAAAAATACAAACATTAAATGAAATACAATTAATAAATAAAAAGATACAATGATAAAAAATACAGTTTAAAACAAATACAATTATACATTAAAATTATAAAAGAATGAAAAAATAACTAGACTAAACTAAGCAATTCAATTCAGAAAATGTAGTTGCTCTCTCAGATAAAAGTTAAACTAACTGAATACAGCATTGCAGGGTTCGTTCCTTCTGATTTGCAAAATCTAAAATAGACGTAAAATAAAATAAAAACATAAATGAAATAAAACAAATACATAAAAAAGAAAACACACAGTAAAATAAAAAAATAAAATAATTATAAAATAATGAATTAAAACAACAACTAAACTAAACTAAGCAATTTAGTTTAATAAAAGTAAATGTACCATAGACATTATTTGAATAGAAATTTAACTAAACACAGCATCATGAGGTCCTTTTCCTTCTGATTTGCAAAATATACAAAACAAATTAAATTAAATACAAACACAAAATGAAATAAGCCAAATAAATTTTAAAAAAAGATACTATAATACAAATAAAAATTGTGGAAAAAATAAACAAAATGAAATAATAAATAAATACCTAAACAAAACTAAACCAAGCAATTCAATTCAAAAGACATAGTCACTCTAGCAAATAAAGATTAACCTAACTTAATACAGTATCAGAAGGTCCTGATCCTTCTGGTTTGCAAAATTAATGAAAAAAAAATAAAAACACAAAATAAAATAAAAATAAATAAATTAAAAAAAGATACAATACTATAAAATTACAAAATAATAAAACTATACAAACTAATTAATTTCAATTGATCTGGGACTGACTTAAAACGCTTTTTGTATTTAATACGGTTTTCAGTCTCAGAGTCAAATGCAATTCAATTGAATTGATAAACATTTCATCATGTTAAAACATTCAAAATGCATGCTTTTATGTATAATTTATTTTTTTCGTGTCGACTCACTAAATGTACAATATACAAACGTAATACAAAGTCTAATGCAGGCCTTTTTGGTATATGCAGCTATAGTAAATGCCAAAGCCACTGTACATTAGTTGTTAATTTAAATTTGCACATTTGAAGACATGCATACCTGTATAAAGTATCAATCAGAAGTTTAGACACACTTTTTGATGTTGTTCAATGAAGGTATGTCCGAACTCTGATGCATAATATACTCCCAAACCTCACCTTGCCCAAGAAGTACTTCCTGTATGCGCGTGCGGCCTCGTTGGTCTCTTCCAGGCGGTATCCACAATCTGCACCCGGTGCTTCTGCTCCCCGCTCCTCCTCTTTGGAGGTGGGGGGCGGCGCGGGCGGGGGAGGTTCCCCTAGGTCCTCGATCCAGTATCCTCCAAATTGGGGAAGGATGACTTGAGGATAGGGACCTCCCTTTTCTAACACCTGCATTCACATAACATCAATTACAGTACATTAAAGCGAGAATGTTTTTCAGTGATATCAGTGAGTGTCTCACCTCCTCAATCCTCGGATAAGGAATGTAATCATCCTGTTTGAAGACACAGCGAGAGAGAGCTGTCACACAAATACTGTCTTAACTTTGATGCTTTAACAGCGAAATCAGACGATGAGATGAAAAACAAGACGACCCTTGTTTGTCTCATTGCAGTTGTGATAAAAAAACAACATCCACAATACGGTGACGACCAACTCAAATAAACGAGGCCAGCATGAGCGTAACAAATGAGGAAATCAAAGTGGGTGGTGGATGTGAGGACAGACAGACAGACGTGCCTTCTGCCTCGGAGGGGCGGCCTTCATCTCTGCAGCTTCTGGAACCTGCTGCATCACACACGACAGCTTTAGTCAAACCTCACAAAAGCAGGCCTGCGGCGAGGTGTAGTCACCTTGGCGGAGTTGTTGTCGCTTTCTGAGCCAAGCGTATACGACGGAACTAATGAGGGTTTAAAAATAAAAACTGACACAGTTTGTTTGGCTCCAGAGAACGAGGAAGTTGTGTTCGGCCTGAACGACAGCTCATTAGACTCCTTTGTGGATCTAGTTATGTAATAGTGATGGCAGACAGTTGATTCACTATAAATTGTATGTGGATGATTTAAAATGCTGTCACTGAGCCAATAGACCAAGGAAATGTGTATGTACTAAGATTAATAACACAGCATCATTGTGGTCCCTTGATAGTGTGAGAATATGCCTCCTAGTAGCTGTGTGTTGCATAGACGATTATAAAAGTGTAATCTGATTGGATGTTTAAGTAAGCGCCATAAGACAATGCCATGGCAGCATTTCAACGTCTTTACTTTTCTATCCAAGAGCTACTGTTTGATTGTCTCGCAGAAACAATCGTCAAACAATTATTTGGGCTAAAAAAATTGGGGGGGCCGAAAGCCGACTGCACGTAAGGTAACTATATATATATATATATATATATATATATATATATATATATATATATATATATATATATATATATATATATATATATATATATACAAATATATATGTATATATATTTATATATATATACATATATATACATATACATATATATATATATATATATATATATATATATATATATATATATATATATATATATATATATATATATATATACATATATATATATATATATATATATATATATATATATATATATATACATATATATATATATATATATATATATATATATATATATGTATGTATATATATATATATATATATATATATATGTATATATATATATATGTATGTACATATATATACACATAATATATTAATATAAAGGATATATAATAATGATTAATACAGTTGGAATTTAAGAGTATGTGAAAGTTGAACTCCTGGGACGGCGTGGCGAAGTTGGTAGAGTGGCTGTGCCAGCAATCGGAGTGTTGCTGGTTACTGGGGTTCAATCCCCACCTTCTACCTTCCTAGTCACGTCCGTTGTGTCCTTGGGCAAGACACTTCACCCTTGCGCCTGATGGCTGCTGGTTAGCGCCTTGCATGGCAGCTCCTGCCATCAGTGTGTGAATGTGTGTGTGAATGGATGAATGTGGAAATACTGTCAAAAGCGCTTTGAGTACCTTGAAGGTAGAAAAGTGCTATACAAGTATAACCCATTTATCATTTATTTACCTTGCTTACTTCCGTGACAACCTTTTTAAAGTTTTGTAATCAATCACAAATATCATGCAGCTAAAATGCGGCACGTAAGTGTGGGTAAGTGTGGAGAGTGTTTAGAATTTTTCCTATCATTCATTGCAGGGGATTTAAATGGGTGTATTTTCGAACTATGTAGTTTTTTTTTTAATGATGTCCACAAAGTGAGTGTGTTTTGTGTCACCATGTGTGTTGACTTCCTGTGTTTGTTGCAATTTGCGCCTAGAGTAGGAAAGGTTGTCTGGATTGAGTCATATAATTAAATGCTGTGCTGTAGACACTTCAACGTAAAATTAATGGTTGTTGACTTGATTTGCTCACATTGTCCACAAGACAGCGAAAAAGTAATAGCATTTAGGCTGTCAGCTCTTTATGATAAAATTAAATTCCTTAATTAATTTGTGATGTCTCGCGAGCCAAACTGAAGACGCTGGCGGGCCGTACTTGGCCCGCGGGCCATAGTTTGGACACACCTGCTTTAATCAGATCAATCACACTTTTGAATTTTTCACTGGGGTATGCATTGACCACCATGTAGCAACCTTTTGGGTTGCCATCCTGTTGTTAAGGTAAAGTAGCATGTGCAGACAAAACAAATGTGTGATTGATCTGCGTTTATATGTGATCAATGCGATAATTTTGTGATTAATCGCATCCATTATAGTGTTAACTTTGACAGCTCGAGTAATAATCTTGAGATGAGTTAGCTATTGTGCAGATGGAAGGATGTTTTTTCTTTGACCCCAAATTGAAAATAAAGACAGCCAATTAAATTAATGAATTAAGTAATACAATTAAAAATCATTTATCAAAGTGTCCAATAATTCATTAAATAAATTGCTAAATTATTGAATCCAAAATCAATGGACATAAATTAAACCTGTAAAAGTTTATTTACCCCTTTATTAATTAAGGGGGAATAGTTATGTTGACACCGTTATTGATCATTTTGTGTGTGTGTATATATATATATATATATATATATATATATATATATATATATATATATATATATATATATATATATATATATATATATATATATATATATATATATATATATATATATATATATATATATATATATATATCCATCCATTTTCTACCGCTTGTCCATTTCTGGTCACAGGGGGGCTGGAGCCTATCCCAGTAAATATATTCCTATATTAGGGGTGTGAATCTTTTGGGCACCACATGATTCGATTCGATTCTTGGAGGTAACAATTCGATTCAAAATGTATTCAAACCGATTCTCAATTCAAAATCAATACTTTTTTAAGAAGGTCGAGTCAAGGTTAGATGATTAACTACATTTTTCCATAAAATAGTTAAACAGCTGCGATAAATTATTATGTTACTTAGAAGAACACTGGTTTTGTTTAACAAAATGCTACACAGACATTTAATAAAGTCAAATAGAAATAATGCAACAAGACTTCTCTTTTGTAAAGTATACTGAACAAAAATATAAACGCATCACTTTTGCTTTTGCTCCCATTTTTCATGAGTTATACTCAAAGATCTAAAACTATTACTACATACACAAGACCTATTCCTTTCAAATATTGTTCACACATCTGTCTAAATCCGTGTTAGTGAGCATTTCTTCTTTGCCAAAATAACCCATCCCACCTCACAGGTGTGGCATATCAAGATGCTGTTTAAACAGCAGGATCATTGCACATGTGTTCCTGCTGAGGCTGCCCACAATAAATGTGAAGTTTTGCTTTATTGGGGTCTGGGGAGGGGTCACAAAAGCAGTCTCACGCAGTGCAACACACAGTACAACACATCTCCTTCCCATAGAGTTGATCTGTTTGTTGATTGTGGCCTGTGGGATGTTGGTGCACTCCTCTTCAATGGCAGTGCCAAATTGCTGGATATTGGCAGAAACTGGAACACGCTGTCGTATACGCCGATTAACCAGCATCCCAAACATGCTCAATGGGTGACATGTCTGGTGAGTATGCTGGCCATGCAAGAACTGGGATGTTTTCAGCTTCCAGGAATTGTGTACAGATCATTGTAACATGGGGCCATGGATTGTCATGATGCAACACAATCTGATGGTCTCGGGTGAATGGCACAACAATGGGCCTCAGGATCTCGTCACGGTATCTCTGCACTTGCGTTCATTGTCCATAACATACGCCTACCCATACCATAACCCCACCCCCACCATGGGCCACTCAATTCACAATGTTGACATCATCAAACAGCTCTCCCACACGTTGTCTGGCATCTGCCCTGAACAGTGAAAACTGGGATTAATCCGTGAAGAGAACACCTCTCCAACGTGCCAGACGCCATCGAATGTGAGCATATTCCCACTCAAGTCAGTTACGACACCTAACAGTCATGTCGAGACCCCGATGAGGATGACGGGCAAGCAGCTGAGCTTCCATGAGACAGTTTCTCTCACAGTTTGTGCAGAAAATTATTTGGTCAAACCAATTGTTGCAGCAGCTGTCTGGGTGGCTGGGCTCAGACGATCATGGAGGTGCACGTGCTGGATGTGGAGGTCCTTGGCTGGTGTGGTTATCCATGGTCTGCGGTAGTGAGGCCAGTTGGATGTACTGCCAAATTCTCTGAGAAGCCTTTGGAGATGGATTATGGTAAATAAATTAACATTCAATTCACGGGCAACAGCTCTGGTGGACATCCCTTGCAGTCACTGTGCCAACTGCACGCTCCCTCAAAACTTGCGACATCTGTGGCATTGTGCTGTGTGATAAAATTGCACATTTCAGAGTGGCCTTTTATTGTGGGCAGCCTCAGGCACACCTGTGCATTAATCATGCTGTTTAGTCAACATCTTGATTATGCTACACCTATGAGGTGGGATGGATTATCTTGGCAAAGAAGAAATGCTTACTAGAGAGACAGATTTGTGAACAATATTTGAGAGGAATATGTAAGTTGTGTGTATAATAACAGTTTTAGATATTTAAGTTCAACTCTCGAAAAATGGGAGCAAAAACAAAAGTGTTGCATTTATATTTGTGTTCAGTGTAAATCTGTACAGCAGATATGGGCATCTGCATCAACAACATGATTTGCCTGAGGGGCTGGACAGGACCAATTTAAAAAAAAAAAATGTTTTAAATGTTTAACTTTATAAATCCCGAGGGCCAGATTGTGGACGCTGGCGGGACGGATCTGTAGTTTGGAGACCCCTGGTTTAGCAGTACAAAAAACCCATATTGTATTTATAATAATACACAACAAACATAATAATAAGGCAGAAATATATTTTGTAAATTGTGTTTTTTTAAATTTCATACCAAATAAATAAATAATGCTGTTCAAAAACTCCTTACCTCCATCTTGTCCATCATGTCAAAGAAATGGGCCGACTGCAGAGAGAGATCAGCATTAGCTTTGTTCTGAAATGTTGTTTGTCCTCTTAAAAACGGATCAATGGCTTATCTGCTATTAATCTATTTCAGTGTCACATGCGTGGTCAAAAAGTCAACATGTAACCATGGCAACTGAGACAGATGGGCCTCAAACTGTTCAACTCTCACTTGTTTTTCAGGGTAATTGCACTAGGGAAGGGTCATATTGATGCCTTACCTTGGTGGTGGGTGGTGCGGTGCGGGGCGGAGAGGGCGGGCAGTCGCCATCCGGACCATTGGAGGCGGCCAGGAGCTCTTGTTTGCTGCACAAAAAAATCACTGTCTTAAAACACTTCTAGTCACTCAAGTGCTTTGCTTGCGGTCCATCTTCTTGTGTAACAGTGTCCCAACATTGCCATCTTGCGTGTGAAACAAGTTGTTTTGTCTATTAGCAAGCTGGTCAAACATGGTAAAGACCACCAAAAGTCAACGTTACTACAAAACAAACTAAGAGATCAGATTGTGTGTGTGTGTGTGTGTGTGTGTATATGTGTGTGTGTGTGTGTCCTTATTTATCCCAGCATCCCAAATCATCATTACACTTGTCACAGCAGCACGATGAGTGTGTCTCTAAAGATAGAGCTTCAATCTGCCCAGAGCCTCCTGAGATTCAACTGTGGGTGACTTCATATTACACACACAAACCCACACTCGCACTCACACGTGCACACACACGCACACAAACAAAGTTTAGTAGGGTGAAGGGCGCACATCATAGCATTTTTCCTGCCAAAATGTCTCCACAAAGAAAATATACCCTCACAATAAAGGTGTCAAGACAACAAACAACACCCACACCCATGCACACACACAGTGTAATCAACTCCTCCAGCCAGCCAGAAGGAACCATCCATCTCTTCAGGCTCTGGCAGGTCGGACTTCGCCTTATTATTGCAGTAGTTATATGGTTCTCCATCCAGGTTTAAACTTTACTACTTGGGGTTGTCATTCTAGTCACACAAACGCTGACAACTTGTATGACAAATAAAGATGTGATAAGCAATCATTTTTCTTGAAAATAAATGAATTAAACCTTACAAAAAAACCTGTTCAGTAAAAGGTCAATTTCCATATTACAACCATATCCTCCAGAGAACCATTCCTCGTCTGCTGTGGACATTTATCTAATTTCTAATTCTTGTGTTAGAGTTATATATTTGGGGAAAAAAATACAATGCAAAAAAAGGAAATATTGTATAATATCTAAAATATCGTAGGGTTTTTGAAACTTAAATTTTTTTTATATTAAAAAAATTATTATATCTAAAAAGTCAGTGGTAACAAATACCATGTGAACAGAAAAATAATTTTACAATTCATCAACAACAACAAAAACCAACATATTTGGTGTTGAGGTGAATGTGTAAGCTGAAAGTGAGTTCCACAAACATGGTATGTATGAAGATTTGTCGATATGCGTGTGAGACCTGGGGATAGATACGGAGTATGAATGTGCTGTAGTGAACGATCGTGTTGAACGATCATGTTGTCCGGGTACTTTGGAGCAATGTCGTAGGATAGCACCAAGCTCCAAGGATGGTGTGAAGAAGATATGTCTTTAGAAGGTGCAGAGAGTTGCTACATCCCATCTCAGCTTCAATGGATAGGTACCAGCTTTGATCGGGTCTTTAATACGCAAGAGACGAAGTGCTTTTCTTTGAAGTCTGCTGTATGCAGTGCAGTACTGAGTGCAGTGATACGTGCTCCACTCCAGATTGAGTTTGAAGTTAGAAGTTTCAAGTTTATTCACAATACCATATTACAAATTACAACAGTAGTGATATCCATTTAAGGATGGTGGTAAGTGAAAGCGTCCCCCAGATAAGCTAGAAGAAGCTTTTGGTAGGGGGTCCAATGGATCATAACAGAACCCCCCCTTAAGGACAGATTTCAGATGTCTCCTGAAACAACTAAAAAAATGTTCAAAAGTCACGGGCGGGCAGAGGGGGGACTTGGTGGTGGGTCGTCAGGTCAAATGTCCCCGAATCCACCAGGGACGAGTCAGGTGGCGGCAGCGAGTGGAACGCCGCTGCAGCAGGCGAGGCGGGGGACCACGGAACAGCCACATCCATGCCTGTCGAGGAGGTGGATGCGAGTGGCGCCAGAACTCCAGCAGCCGAAGAGTTCTCCGCCTAAGTCCTGGGCGTCGCTGCTGTTGGCGCAAAAGGCGTCCATGAATAGGCCACTGATGGAGCCGCGTGCGTGCGCCTAATGGCTGCTGCTGCGGGACGCCAGTTGGAGGTCGCGGTGGCGACGATGCTGGAGATGAGGGCGGGGACGCCGGAGACGAGGAAAAGGGCGGCGCCGTGGGACGTCCCGCCGGAGATGAGGAACATTGCGGCACAGTGGGACGGAGACGATGACGTTGTTGTGAGAGGAGCAAGTGGCGTGTCTGGAGGCGCCTCTGGAACTTGAGCGGCTGGCGGAGGAGGCAGCTGTGGTGCTGGCGCAGGAAGCAGCCGTGGTGATGGCGCAGGAGTTAGCCGTTGTGCTGGTGCAGGAGCTAGCCGTGGTGCTGGTGCATGCGCTAGCTGTGGTGCTGGCGCAGGTTCTAAGTGGCCTAGTCATTAGAGTGTCCGCCCTGAGATCGGTAGGTTGTGTGTTCAAACCCCGGCCAAGTCATACCAAAGACTATAAAAATGGGACCCATTACCTCCCTGCTTGGCACTCAGTATCAAGGGTTGGAATTGGGGGTTAAATCACCAAAAATTATTCCGGGCGTGGCCACTGCTGCTGCTCACTGCTCCCCTCACCTCCCAGGGGGTGATCAAGGATGATGGGTCAAATGCAGAGAATAATTTTGCCACACCTCGTGTGTGTGTGACAATCATTGGTACTTTAACTTTAACTTTTTTAACCGTGGTGCTCGCGCAGGGACCAGCCGTGGTGCTGGCGCAGGGACCAGCTATGGTGCTGGCGCAGGAGGTGGACAGGGTGGCGTCTGCAGGTCTACCGGGCTAGCCATGACCTTGGCAGAGGTGGTCTGGCTGGATATTGCGCTTGGCATGCTGAAAACGATGACGGTGGTGGTCGAGCAGGAGATGGCCGTTTCGCTGGCCACAGCTGTGCCACGCCACTAGAACAGCTATCAGCCCTAGCCCCCCTTGTGACTTAGATGGGGCTTCCCACTGTGGAGTGACATTAGGCGCGCTCCCCTGCGAGGATGCATTACAAACCCCGTTTCCATATGAGTTGGGAAATTGTGTTAGATGTAAATATAAACGGAATACAATGATTTGCAAATCCTTTTCAACCCATATTCAATTGAATGCACTACAAAGAAAAGATATTTGATGTTCAAACTCATAAACTTTATTTTTTTTTTGCAAATAATAATTAACTTAGAATTTCATGGCTGCAACATGTGCCAAAGTAGTTGGGAAAGGGCATGTTCACCACTGTGTTACATGGCCTTTCCTTTTAACAACACTCAGTAAACGTTTGGGAACTGAGGAGACACATTTTTTAAGCTTCTCAGGTGGAATTATTTCCCATTCTTGCTTGATGTACAGCTTAAGTTGTTCAACAGTCCGGGGGTCTCTGTTGTGGTATTTTAGGCTTCATAATGCGCCACACATTTTCAATGGGAGACAGGTCTGGACTACAGGCAGGCCAGTCTAGTACCCGCACTCTTTTACTATGAACCCACGTTGATGTAACACGTGGCTTGGCATTGTCTTGCTGAAATAAGCAGGGGCGTCCATGGTAACGTTGCTTGGATGGCAACATATGTTGCTCCAAAACCTGTATGTACCTTTCAGCATTAAGGGCGCCTTCACAGATGTGTAAGTTACCCATATCTTGGGCACTAATACAACCCCATACCAGCACAGATGCTGGCTTTTCAATTTTGCGCCTATAACAATCCGGATGGTTCTTTTCCTCTTTGATCCGGAGGGCACGACGTCCACAGTTTCCAAAAACAATTTGAAACGTGGACTCGTCAGACCACAGAACACTTTTCCACCTTGTATCAGTCCATCTTAGATGAGCTCAGGCCCAGCGAAGCCGGCGGCGTTTCTGGGTGTTGTTGATAAACGGTTTTCGCCTTGCATAGGAGAGTTTTAACTTGCACTTACAGATGTAGCGACCAACTGTAGTTATTGACAGTGGGTTTCTGAAGTGTTCCTGAGCCCATGTGGTGATATCCTATACACACTGATGTCGCTTGTTGATGAGGGATCGAAGGTCACAGGCTTAGCTGCTTACGTGCAGTGATTTCTCCAGATTCTCTGAACCCTTTGATGATATTACAGACCGTATATGGTGAAATCCCTAAATTCCTTGCAATAGCTGGTTGAGAAAGGTTTTTCTTAAACTGTTCAACAATTTGCTCACGCATTTGTTGACAAAGTGGTGACCCTCGCCCCATCCTTGTTTGTGAATGACTGAGCATTTCATGGAATCTACTTTTATACCCAATCATGGCACCCACCTGTTCCCAATTTGCCTGTTCACCTGTGGGATGTTCCAAATAAGTGTTTGATGAGCATTCCCCAACTCTATCAGTATTTATTACCACCTTTCCCAACTTCTTTGTCACGTGTTGCTGGCATCAAATTCTAAAGTTAATGATTATTTGCAAAAAAAAAAAAAAGTTTATCAGTTTGAACATCAAATATGTTGTCTTTGTAGCATATTCAACTGAATATGGGTTGAAAATGATTTGCAAATCATTGTATTCCGTTTATATTTACATCTTACACAATTTCCCAACTCATACGGAAACGGGGTTTGTACATTGTTGCCCCTTGTCCTGTCAAATTTGCGGGACACAGCTAAAATGTGTCATCCACATGCATTATTACGATATTGCGTGACAAATAAAAGCTCTATCATCGGCCATATTTATATCATCTATATCGTATATTGTCTATATCGCGGACTCTTATTGTGTATTACTACTACCACCACCACTAGTAGGCCAGCTAATATTAGTACTATTGCTAGTGACAAGTATTCCTGCTAGTTATTGTTTGTGTTTAGTCTGCTCATTTGGGTGGCGTGGCTCAGTTGGTGGAGCGGCCATGCTAGCAACTTGAGGGGTGCAGGTTCGATCCCCGCTTCCGCCATCATAGTCACTGCTGTTGTGTCCTTGGGCAGTATACTTTAGCCACCTGCTCCCAGTGCCACCCACACTGGTTTGAATGTAACTTATATAATGGGTTTCACTATGTAAAGTCCTTTGAGTCACTAGAGAAAAGCGCTATATAAATATAATTCACAAAATCACCTCCTCACTGTGGGGTCGTTAATGTGACATTTTCAGGAAAAGACAAAAGCAGCTCAGCCGGCGGCATGTGCAGGGAGGTCAACAGCTTTGTTAAAGTTCAGACAAAGGACATAATGCAAATCACGTAGTAGCAGGAGGGCAGCATGATCCAGATGAGAAACGACAAACAAAATATCAAACCAACGCACAGATGTGTCCCGTACATATTAAGGCTAGTTGGCAAAACAACAAGACAGAAGAAAACATTTTGTGTAACAATACTGACTAAAAAACATGCAGGAAAAACAATGAAGAAACGGAAAGGTCACAGGGTTGAGAAGTTGGAGACATGAGACCTGCTGAGGTGGAAAAGGTCACATGGTGAGGGGCTTTATACGTGTGTGTTTGTAAGAGAGAGAGGACAGGTTGGTATTTGTCCAAAAAGGTCATTTTGACAGTTAAGACTTGGGTTAGGGTGAGGTCACTAATGCACCAGACACTTAATTCGGCACAAGGTGCTAAAGAGGGTCATAAATTCTGCCTGTACAAACCTGATAATACACTATTTTCATCATCATTGTTTGCAGTGGTATAGAACAGCATTTCATTATAAAATAATCTGTTTGCATCCTCAAATTGATAAGGAATTTAAAAATATGATCAGTTTTTATTTTAAGGCCACACTCATTATTTCCACAGACAGCTGCGTATCACAGCTGACGTCCTTCATGTCTGACTAAGACATGAAGGACACGATGTCCCCCAAAGGCAAATCCTAACATAGATCGCAACCTGCAAAGCCATGGGAGATGCTCATCATAATTGATGAATGGATTGTTATAAATTTGGTAGATTGTGTGGACATGATTGTTGATTAATCTTGGCGCAAATGCACTGCAATATTTGCAAGCTCAACCTTTTTTGTGCCAATTAAATAAATAAAATAAACAATGAATTAGTTAATTAAAATATGGGTAAATTTATAAAATTGTCCAATTCTTAAATAATTATGTTTTATAAACATTTCAGTTTTAGATTCAAGAATAATTTCTGATTTATTTGCAATTTAATAAAAAAATTTTTAATTAATGTTTGGCAATTTGGGGCACACTTGTAGAATAACAAACAATGTCAGTTATGGGAAGTTCAGGTATACGGTACATCCAACACTTCCACTATGAAAGCATTATTCTGCTCAAAAATGGCATGTAAACATGAGTTCAGAACATCCCAGCAGGCACAAGACATTAAAACAACATTAAGAACTTGTTGAATTAGGTCCGGACGTTGAGCAACTCAAACCTAACGTTCGAACAACATGCTTTTTGACAATGTGAAATTAATGTTGGATTCTGACGTTGAATTGACCATTGAATTTTGGTATTTTACAACACATATACTACGTTGAAACAACTTGCTTTTTGACAACATTTATTCAATGTCAGGTTGTTACGCTAATTTGACCATTGAAATTTGGTAATTTCCCAAAACGTGGATCCATTGTTATACATCAACGTTGTCTTACAAGTACAACTATTTTCTATTGTATTCTATATTTCTATTTTGCAATGTTGTTTAGAAGTCAGTTTTAAAAAACATATATGTATAATCAACGTTGTATCAAGGTCTTGTGCCTGCTGGGATTCATGGTGGGCGTCTCTCCTACCATCGAATACATTTTTAAAAGACAGTTAATCCATTATTGATGTCTCCAATTAGTCTCATCGATTTGTCTTTGGTAAATCATCAGCTGTCCCAGTGGATATGTCAATATTAGCCAGTTGAAATCCAAGCAAAATTAGATAACAGAAATCAAGGTCAACAATAAATATTTTTGACAAACAATATATTTTCTGTCTTACCAGGCACTTCTCTTCAGTTATATTCAGTATACCAAAAACTAAGATATATTACTTGCCAAAATGCCATTTTACTAGTTTCAAATGCTTTTGCAAATGTGTTAGTCAACATAAGTACAGGCTACTGATTGTAAGTATTGACCTTATTTTTAGGTTTTTATTTTTTCGTTTTTTGCTACATTTCCCAGCATTTTAAAGAGCTTTAACGGCAATAACTTGTTTTATTCCATGCTCATATTCAATGTTTTATTTGCTTTTGAGGCTTTTTGTCATCAAATACGGATGTCATCACACGTGCACACACACATGCGGATGCACACACTTATGTCACTTTTGGAGCCCAGCCATGTACACAGACAAACACACACACGCACACACACACGCACACATAACACACACACACACACACACACATTGTAAATCTGCTCCACCTGCAGGGGCATCCATCCTCCGCAGACATTGCTGTCTGTCCTTTGGTAGTTATTTTTAGGGATGGCGATTGTTCTCATTCGGTGCTGAATTATTCATATGCGTAAACAACGACATAAAAAACAAAAAACAAATATAATAGCAGCAGGGAGAAGACACACGCATAGTCTAATAGTGTAATGGGAGCTCAGCCCAAAAATGTTCTTGCCAAAATGTCGTCACAATAAAAACAACATTTCAATGGTTGTGTTGAGCAAAGAAAGAAATACAAGAACACGCACACACACAAGTTTTTATAGGAATGTAATTTACATTCCTGACAGACTTGTACACACTCATTGAAACCCTGACTCATCACTCACACAGATGACATTAAAAATGCATACATTTCTTCCTAATGTTGTAGCAGGATGGCAATTTCTGTCAATAATACACACATATGGGATATGAGTACTAATGCCAGACTTACCAGTGATCATGCAGCATTGGTCTGTTGCCGTCGGTAACTGAGCATCCCACTCTGATGAGATGCAGCCACTATCTCTCACCCCCAACCCCCTCCCCATCCCCTCTCTCTAATGCTTACTCTAAGTGACTGTTTACAATGTTTATATAAAAATATGTCCTGTGCTTCCATACCAGTAGGAGGCAATTGCTTTGACAAAATGAGCAGATATTCCACACCAAAGTCATACAGTGAGAGTTACAATGAATCATGATGATCATGCATGTGGGAAAGTGACCGAATTGAAATGGTTTTTTTTTTCTTGCATCTCTTCTATTTTTCTGTTTACACTTCACATCACTGTTCTGCAGTACCTAGTTTAACCACAAGGAGCACTATTTCGCCGTGTAGTTAAAGCATGCAGAAGAAGACTTTCCGGACCATAATGTTAAAAAATATTTTCACAATAAATGGTCACCCAATGAATGTAACACTAGCTCTGATACGGATATATATTTCATGAAGAGAATATGTACAGGATACATCGCCAAATTTCGTGTCGTTTAAGCTCACAACTAAAAAAGTAAGTTCGAGGAAAGATTATGTTTCTTCTACCTGTGTTGCGTGACAAATGACTGCCTGTACACGTAAGTTCTTCCTTCTGCTGTTCAAATTCGACATTGTTGCGTATCTTTGTCCTAAAGTTGGTTAGTAGTTTGAATATTTTTGTTCACAAATACCGATTGAAAGGTTAGTAGTCCATGTTTGAAAGTAGAGGAAATTGACTAGGAGGATGCGTATTTTGACCCCTAGCTGTCGCAGGCAGAATTAAAATCTCCGCTTTCCAATGTTTTTTTGTGTGGCGTTTGTCCAATTAAATTGAAGACCTGTATTTTCCTAATTTTGCCATGGCAACAACAACAGAAGAAAGTAGTTACATCGATCCAATTATTGTGTTTTAAGTGTGTTTTTGTCATGTTTAATCAATATTTGTATGTGATTTTGGCAACATACAGTAATTAAACAAATATTACCAACATCTTGGTAGTGCACCTGACCAGAGGTGTCAAAGTCAAGGCCCGCGGGCCAGATCCGGCCCACAAATTAATTATCTATGGCCCCCGGGATGATATTTGATTGATATTAGAACCGGCTCGCAGGCCACAGCCGCCAGTAAATTTTTGGGGGTCCCACTTTTTTGTAACCGTTTTGAAAACAAATGATAAATGTATGCATTATCCTGTCATATCTCACATTCTATATTGTGTTTTGGAAAAAGATTGTCATAAACGCCTTCCGTCCATGTGCAGCTGAGATAGGCTCCAGCACCCCCTGTGACCCCAAAAGGGACAAGCGGTAGAAAATGGATGGATAGATTGTCATAAACGTTACTTAATTAATTTTAAAAAATAATAGAAAAGAAAACACATTTTTATGCATATGTAAATGTATTCAGTTATAAACATTCATTCACTTTCTTCTTTTCCTTCATGGATCTAAACTTTACCGCTGCCTGTATTTTTTTCTATATTTTTATTGTAATATTTTCAGAATATGTTTGTTTTATTTTTGGCCAAAGTAAGACAAAGAAGAAAAATTCAAGTTCAAGCCATGGTTCTTTTCATGTTCGATGTTAATTTGACTGTAAGTCAAAGTAAAGCAATAAACTGCATTGCATTGTAAATAATAATGCAGTAGTACCTCAGTTTACGAGATTAACTGGTTCTGTGACAAAGCTCTTAATCCAAAACATTTGTATCTCAAATCAATGTCTCCTATTGAAAGAAATGAACTCAATTTGACTGGTGCTTCCCCCCAAAACAGCACAATATTAACATGTAACATGCCTTTTAAAAAAGAAAAACAAACTTTTAGATAATACATATTGTATAAAAAGCCTACAATAGAATTTGCTCCTAACAACTACAGTAGATTTATGATGTAATGTAATAATAGTGTACAACATTTAGTTTGGAGAGTGGACTTCTACGGCTTCCAGGATTTTTTCTCTCCCGGGGCTAAGAGGGGGCTTGACCAATTTGTGGCGGGCTGAGAAAATAATAGATTTTCATGACATTTACTCATTTAGTTCTCATTTGTTAATAAAATCAGTTATGAGCATGTTCCTTGTGAAAGTAGTTTTAACTGAATTTGACTAAAGAATGTTCAGTAAAATAGTTAGTAAAGCCTAACACAAGCAACAATGGCAAAAATTATTCCCATGCAAAGATGACAAATACAGCAACGGGCAGCGCTCATGCATCTGCTAATAACCCGGGCAATACATCCAAAATGCAACAAGTGTCTTTACAATACATGTGACACTCACTATTCATCCATTGCCTAATGGATTTTGGGGTGCTTGGACGGCATTTTACCGTCAAAATGAGGGCAAAACAACAATAGCATATGTTTATTGGATAAGAGGTTGCTGTCAAATAAGGTGATATTGATAAATACAAACGTTTTTACCTTTCAATTTACTAGGGATTACTCTGGAAGTAGCGTGCCGAGGGGCGGGACAAGAACGTTTGTATTCACGCTGTGATTGGGGATCCAAAAGCTGGAGTTGGACATTTGATGGGTGTTTGGAAAGATGCACCGGTTGCGTGATTGGCCACAGTAAGGCTAGGTGCGCGTAGGGGCGGAACAAAAAGTCTATTTTCACCCTGCGATTGAGCAGCAAAGAATATGGAGCTGACGTCACAATTGGGGAAAATTCCAAACAGCTCCTTTGGGGGAAGTATGAAGGAAGGCAAGACAGTTTTATAAATATCTCCGCAATGCCTCCATTGTTTGATTTAAAATTTTCGGGACTTATGCAGATCCCAAATACACAACACATACCAATAGGTATGAAATGTTGGTTTTGCAAAATAGGGTTCTAACATGCTGGGATGGCTGACCTGGGGCTTTCTGATGTGGTTATGTTTTTTTCAACATATTACTAATTATTATGAATGGAAAAATGGCACCACTGATCTTTTACTGGTAAAATTCTAGCGACAGAGTGGCCAGTTTTTTTTAACGTTAAATCTATGGTTGTTGTTTTTGCAATGTATTACTGTAAATACAAAAACGGTACCACTGTTTTTTTTACAGTAAAATTGTGGCAACTGAGCAGCCAGTTGTTTTAAAAAAATGTATTGTCATTTTTACAATGTTAAATTTTATGGATAACTTGCTTTAAAATCATAAGTCATTCAGATATTTATTTTTGTTTTAACAAAAAAGATTGTAATGTATGATCATATAATATTTATTACATTAGGAAACGCAAAACTAATAGTTAATTATTATTACAGCTTATAAATATTTTCCAACATAAATTCATACAAATTGAACTAACATTACATTACTAACATGAAAAACATCATTATGACAGATTCCTACATAGGTGTCCATTCCATTATTTACCATTTTTAAAGCAGAAAAAAAGTGTAAATATGCAGGGTTCTGCTGTGTATTACTACTGCAAATAACTTGTTTTCATTGATTTAGAACCGATCAAACAATTTCCTCATTCAAACCTATGATATGAAAACATTTGTAAATATATATCTTTTTGTTACATAACATGTAGGTTTGGGATGTGTCACTCACCGAGCTCGCAGCGCGCTGACGGAAGACTTGTCAATCCTGCGGGGAGAAAAAGACATGCAGTTAAGGTAAAGTGCACTCACACACTCGATGATGCAGGTATGGAAGTGCAATAAGACAAGTCAGGTGTGTGAAGGACATATTAACATCCACATACTCGATTAACCCTAGCAGCCAGAGTGGAGGAGAGATGTGACTGTGGAGGTGCAAAGCAATAAAAGCACTATTTGTTAAAGTGCTGCATCCCCCCTCTCTCCACCATCTCCTACCTATTAAATCACACAAACAGAACTGGAAGATAAAAAATGGCAATAAAGCAACGCAAGCAGGAAATCATATTAATGTGATCTGTTTTATTTCTTCGTCAGCAGTTATGCTAATTTTCATTTTTTTTATTTGAATAAAATGAAAAAATAATAGCCCCTATAGATGTTTTCTGTGACTGTCACAGGCAGTCTGGTCTAATTGTTTAGATTGAGGGGAACCTGTAAACAAATGTTATCCCTCATCACTTGAAGTAGTTTTCTGGCAATAAATACTTCTACAATGTGGTTCAAGTAGGCTTTTTAATACAACTTCCAGAGTTAAATACAATCCCATAGGTAATAATGTTCAATGGTACCTCAAATTAAGAGTGTTTTGAGATAAGAGATGTCTCTCTGCTTTTTTTTTATGCTTTAATTTATATTTAAAAAACATTTTTGTTACAAGCATCCCCACCATTAGTTGGTGAAGCAAATGTCACAGTGAACCCCGTAAGATCCAAACAAAACATCTGGTCTCACTTGTTAGCAATAGCTTAAAGCTAGAGATAGACATAACTTTGTTTTTCAAGTATTGGATGGAAGAAAGTGAGTGTGAGAAAAAGAAGCGGATGATATTCATTGAATTGAAGAAATGGATCATCAAGAATATGACAATGTGTACCCAACTTGGCAAACAGTTTGAGTGTATCACTGCTAGTCTGCTCCATACTGAAGCAGAATGAGTCTAACGCGGACATTTATCCATGAAAAAATGGAAAAGCTGCTGATGGTGTGTTTGACGGGGGCAGCAGCTGGAAGGAGATACTGTAGAAGTCCACTCTCCAAACTTAAAGGGAAACTGCACTTTTTTGTGAATTTTGCCTATTGTTCACAATCGACATGACGACAGATAGATTTTTTTATTGCATTCTAACTCTTAAATAAACGTACATAAAACTCTGCTCACAGCGAAGCCAGTGGGAGGACAGTAAAAAAAAAAACAATAAATCACCATCCAAAAACCGCCAACAATACCCCATTTACATGTCGTGACTTGAATATTAACCAAGTATTTTTTATATTGTTATTATAAACGCTAACACACATTAACTATTTATAGCTGCGCCGTGATCACAAGCTTGTGTGCCCATGTTGACAATATCGACTGGTCAGCTGCTTTCTCGCTTCACTGCTCGTGGAGGTTCATGCCTCTCACCTGGATAGTAGAAGGATGAGGATGTAATACAACAAGTTGTTACACTTTGACTTTGGAAATGGCGAAAAACGACACAAAAAGACGCTTGGCAGTTCCCCTTTAATACTGTACATCATTATTACATTACTTCATACAACTACTGTAGTTTTTAGTACATTCTATGGTATTGTTTTATACAATATTTATTATCTAAAAGTTTGTTTTTCTTTTTAAAAGGCATGTTACATCATGTTAACATTAAGATGTTGGCGGTGCGCGGGGCAAGCACCTGTTAAATTGATTTCAATGAATTACAATGGTAGACACTGATTTGCGATACAAGTGTTTTGAGTTGAGCACTGCGTCACAGAACCAATTAAGCTCGTCAGTACTGTATATCTCTTTCAGGGTCAAAACTGTGGCCTTTATTTACTGTACAGGCAACGTACAAGCAACATGTTCAACTTTAAACTACGCATGTGCTGTTTGTTAGCAAGCTTCACTGGTCATTTACATTAATTGGCCCTGATTCTTGCAGCAATGTGCAATTTATGTTAGTATCTGCTTAGGAAACGTTTTGTATTATTACTAACTGTATGGCTTATAATGTTCTGAGCAGCCAGAGGCTTTCTTATGTCTTATTTAGTTACATGGTTGTCATTGCACGTTTTTTGTGGAAATGTTGAACACAATCTGTTTCTCCCATGGGAAATAATGAAATAATAATAGATGTTATTTGTTACACAGTTTTCATTTAACTAAATCTCAAAGTACTACAGTAAAAATAACAATACAATCAAAGCTCAGCCATTAAAACAGATAAAATACTAAGACTAAAAGGCATCAACAGTTAAAAACTTCCTTAAAAAGAAAGGTATTGAACTGTAAATAACTGTACACGCAATGTTTTACGTAACAATTTAACTACTTTTTTTTACTGCCATTAAAAATACATGATGGAGATTAATGTACACTAAAAGTGTGCTATTTGTTAGCAAGCTTCTCTAGTATATGCTAGTAATTAGCCCTGATTTTTACAGCTACATGCTATTTACGTTAGCATCTGTTTGGTAAAATGCTTTATGCCGTTACAGAGCAGCCAGACGTGTTGGTATGTCGCGTTGAGGTATGGGTAAAGAATCCGGTAATTTTTTTGGCACCGACCTAATCCTGCCGGTCCTACCGGGCACAGAGTCACATAAAATCCAACGGTGCCATGTTACGCTACCTGGGTTGTATGCGACGTCATGCCCGGTTTCCGACTCTCTTTGCACTTCGGCACTTGGCGATCACTCCAGCAGCACTGAAAGCGGACTCATCAAACTACCTTTGGGTAACGTTGCAATTTCCAATGCCAACAAAGAAATTAACTCAAAAAACGCTCCAAAGTAATTTAAGTAAGGCTACAGTTTTCCAAGAATGCGCTAGCTTGATGCTGCTATACATTGGCTTTGCAATTGACATGCCACTGATTAGCGATTTTACCTGGCGATTTTAGCACCTCCAAATTTGTCAATGAAATCTACAACTAAGATGCACATTACAATCAAACAGCTGGTGTACAATACTTACAGCATTGACACTTTTAGGGCGCAACAAAAGACTAGATTCAGCAAAGACTGAACTGACTAGCCAATGCACCATAAACTATACACTATTGCCATCTAACATCTTGGACTTGCAACTGCATTTGCAACTTATTGCCATACTTGCAAATGAGACTCAGAAATGTTATGATAAAAAAAGGTATAACAACTAGACAGCAGTTATCATAATCAGCTATTTTTTAAATGTTGCAATAAAAAAATTGTCAAAAACAATAATTATTTATTAACACACACAAAAGTACTGAACATTGGTACTGTTGAGTACCGGTATTGATTCCCAGGTACAGGGAATTGGTACCATATTGGTTCAAATGTGAACGGTACCCACCGCTATTTCCATTTCTGGATTTAGGATTGGTTGAAGTTTATTTCGAAGATGTAGACAGTTACATCATGATACATTATTTATTTTTACATATTTTCATTTTTCTTTACAACATGTCTGAAAAGGAGTAGGAAATTCATAGCAATTACTAACACATATGCTACAGCACCCCCGGATGGATGGATGGATGTTCACTTCCTGTTCTCAAATTGTACACAATTTACATCAATGCATTCTAAATACAACAATTGTCTTTAAATCTACTTAAGTTAGTTATAATTTACTTAATGAGATAAATAATATCTTATTTTCAATAAGTTGAAGATGTCTATCATAATTCTCCGTCTTTGTACTTTGTAAACACTTGTAGTTTGAACAGTTTCTTAAATTGGATACTACCACATTGTCTGGTTTCTTTTGCTTAATCCATTTCACAATTTAATTCCACATACTGATATACCAAAGGTTTTAAGTGTTGTACGTGCATACAAATGCTTTAAGTAAAAAAAGATTCTGAGGTTATATTTCTCCTCTTTTGTTGAGAATAATTGCTGCGCAATTTTGGAGAGCAGTTTATAGTTTGCTTTGTGCATAATTAATCTGTTTGCAAATGTACCAAATCAATGAATTTCAATATTTCAGATTTTAAGGGTTTGCATCTTCTCTTTATCCAACAATATGAATTATTCTAACGGATCCTTTTTGTAACACAAATAGTAAATGCAATGTACTTTTGTCGTTATTTCCCCATATTTCTTATGGTAACATTAGTGAGCAGTAGAGAATATGAAGTGAATTTTGGTCTAGAACAGGGGTCCCAAAACTTCTAACTATCATCACACTTTACCTATTTTAATTCAAGCCTTAAGATGCCCACCACTGAGATGGATTTTCACAAGGTGTGTTGTGTTGTTTTGTCTTCTGTGGCATATTTTAAACTCCAAAAATTCTACCACTTTTGTAACTCCGACTTTGTAGGCTCCTCGCAGGCATGAAATAGAAGTAAAAATAACTGATCATAAGTGTTGGATATTTAACTCAAATGAACATTAACACTTTAGTTTGACATTGATGCAGTTTAGTTTATTTAGCTACACGGCGAAAGGAACATAGTGTGATGCAATCAGTGCTAATCAATCATTATCTGTGCACACTTCTTGTACTCATTCGATTGTGTAGGTGCACCTCGTGTTGTGTTAGCGTAAAAGCCTCAATTTGTTGCGAGTATTACACTATCACAGAGAGATTCAATCCAACAACCAGTGGAGGCGATGGGGGGCACGGGTGGACTGTTTGCAAATGGACTACTTCATCTGAGCAGTTTCCCTGAAGCTGCTCCTGCATTATTCAATAATGCAACTCTATTAGCTCTGCTCCGACGTGGATGACGGAGGAATGGAGCTGCAGGGAGGAATGATGTAGGGAGAGAACATATGGTATGAAAAAAGATAAGGTAAGGAAATATAGAAAGAAACAAGAAAGTGAAGAAAGAACAGAGGGCTGGCTAAAAGGCTTGCGTAACAGTTTCCACACTCTAGTTTTTATTTTCCAGAATGTTCTCTCTGACAAAGATGAGATAGTCATGTGACAGTGGCAGATACCGCGATCCATTTGTGCTAGAACAAAACATCATGGTATTGTCGCTGTACTGGTATTTCAAAATGTGTGGATTTAGCGTAAAAAATAACCTTTACAAATTTTTTTTTTTTTTTTTTTAGAAATGTTTTAGAGTGTGGAGTTTGTAAACAACGAGACAGGAGACGTGAGCGTAGTCGAGGAAGTTTACTAGCTCCAACATAGCATGTCATACATTCGACAACAACAACGACCTCTCAACCGGAAGCGGAAGTTCCTAACTCCCCCTCCGCTTCTTCTCTTAAAGCTACAGTGTCCTCTTAGGTGAATGTCTCTCATTATATGGTTTGGGTCACCACACAGGCCCCCCCCAGAATTCACCTACACAAAACCCTGCAAAACAGAAAAAGTGCAATTGCATAACAGAAAAACATGACCCTGCAGTAAATGAACAGTAACCAACACAGTGCAAAGTCAATGGGACAACAGGTGACGGGCCGGGGGGAGGACCTTCCGTCCGTAACGGCTGTGCTTGACAGGAGGGGAAACAGATGGGCCCGAAACGCGAGCCACAGGTGGAGCTGGGGCCAGAAGAGAGGCAGGCGCAGGGGCCGACCGAGGAGGGCGCCCCCGTCGCGGCGGCAGGGCCACTTGCACCGGCTCCCCAATGTCCACGTGAGCAGGCTTGAGACGGTCTATAGCCACCCGCTCCGGTCTGCCCCCCATGTCTACCACAAAGTTCTTATCCCCCGCCTCCAGGACACGGAAGGGCCCGTCGTATGGAGGCTGCAGCGGGGACCGATGGCTGTCGTGTCTTATGAAGACGTATTTCGCCGATGGCAGATCCTTGGGGACGTAGGACTGGGGAAGGCAGTGTCGAGACGTCGGAACGGGAACGAAGGCGTCAGCAGCGCTCCGGGACGCACTGAGGTGAGAGGCGGGCGACCAGGGAGCCGTAGCAGTCGGAAGGAACGCCCCTGGAACCCGTAGAGGCTCGCCATACACCAGCTCCGCGGCGGATGCCTGGAGGTCCTCCTTAGGGGCTGAACGCAGGCCGAGCATGACCCACGGAAGCCGGTCCACCCAGTCGCCGCCCGTGAGGCTGGCCCGCAGAGCTGCTTTCATGTCCCGATGGAACCGCTCGCACAGTCCGTTGCTCTGCGGGTTGTAGGCAGTAGTGCGGTGGATCTTCATCCCGAGGTGCTCAGCAACCGCCGTCCAGAGCTCAGAGGTAAATTGGGAGCCTCGGTCGCTTGTGATGTCACCAGGCGTGCCAAAACGGGCCACCCAGCAGCCGATGAACGCCCGTGCCACCTCCGCGGCCGTCGTCGAGGACAAGGGGATAGCCTCCGGCCATCTGGTAGCCCTGTCCACAATAGTGAGGAGGAAGGTATAACCACGGGAGGGAGGCAGAGGGCCCACAAGGTCAACATTCACGTGGTCGAACCGCCTCTCTGGAACCACAAACGGCGCCAAAGGGGCTTTGGTATGGCGGTGCACCTTGGCGCGCTGGCACGCCACACACGAGCTGGCCCAGGCTCTAACATCCTTGCGGAGCCCCGGCCAAACAAACTTGACACTCACCATCTTGGTCGAGGCCTTCACCCCAGGATGTGAAAGGCCGTGGACGGTGTCGAAAACCCGGCGCCGCCAGGAAGCAGGCACCAGGGGTCGCGGTTGGCCGGTGGAGACGTCGCAGAGGAGGGTAGTGTTAGCCGCGTCGAACGCCACGTCCTCCAGGCGCAGCGCCGTAGGGCCCGACCGGTAGTCCTGAACGGCCGCGTCCTTGGCCTGGTCCGCTGCCATAGCGGCGTAGTCGAGCCCCAAGTGAACGGAGTTAACAACAGCCCGTGAAAGGCAGTCGGCGACAAAGTTATCCTTGCCAGACACATGTTGTATGTCCGTAGTGAACTCAGAGACCGCCGTGAGATGGCGCTGCTGACGCCCAGACCACGGCTCCGAAGTTTTGGCCATGCAGAACGTCAGCGGTTTGTGGTCCACGAAAGCGGTGAACTGCCGGCCCTCCAACAGGAACCGAAAGTGTCTGGTTGCGAGGAAAAGTCCCAGTAGCTCCCTATCAAAGGTGCTGTACTTGCGCTCATTTCCCCGGAGCTGTTTACTGAAGAACGCCAATGGCTGCCATCCACCAGCCACCCACTGCTCACATACGGCCCCCACGGCATAGTCGGAGGCGTCCGTCGTAAGGGCTATAGGGGCGGCCGGCGACGGGTGAGCTAGCAGCGCAGCATTGGCCAGCGCAGACTTGGCAGCCTCAAAAGCCTCATCCATCTCTGGGGACCAGTCCAACTTGTCCTTAGACTTCTTCCCCCGGTGGGCCCCATAAAGGGGACGCATGACGTGTGCAGCACGAGGCAGGAAACGGTTATAAAAGTTCACCATGCCCAAAAACTCCTGCAAGGCCTGTACAGTAGGGGGACGGGGGAACGCGGCGACAGCCTCAACCCTGTCGGGCAGGGGAACGGCCCCCTGCGGAGTGATGTGGTGCCCGAGGAAGGTGATGGACGACTCCCCGAACTGACACTTGGCTGGGTTGATGATGAGGCCGTGCTCGCTAAGCCTCTCGAACAGCTGCCTGAGGTGTGTCATGTGTTCCTCCACCGACGCGCTGGCCACAAGGATGTCGTCCAAGTACACAAACAAAAATGGCATGTCCCGGAGCACAGAGTCCATAAGACGTTGGAACGTCTGCGCCGCCCCCGTAAGGCCAAACGGCATACGTAAGAACTCGAAGAGCCCGAAGGGTGTGATGACAGCCGTTTTTGGGACATCTCGCGGGTGGACCGGTACCTGGTGGTAGCCTCGCACTAAGTCAATTTTGGAATAGATGGTAGCGCCCGCCAAGTGGGAAGAGAAATCTTGGATGTGCGGTATGGGGTACCGGTCGGGGGTCGTGGCGTTGTTTAGGCGACGGAAGTCTCCGCAAGGGCGCCAACCCCCGCCGGCCTTAGTAACCATATGTAGCGGAGAAGCCCACGGGCTGTCCGAACGGCGGACAATGCCGAGGCGTTCCATCATCGAAAACTCCTCCCTGGCTATTGCGAGCTTGGACGAGTCGAGGCGTCGGGCCCGGGCGTAAACCGGGCGGCCCACAGTGGCGATGTGATGTTCCACACCGTGCTTGGCCACCGCCGAGGAAAAGGTGGGCGTGGTGAGCCCAGGGAAACCGGCGAGCAGGCGTTGGTATGGATCCCCGGTGGCGAGTGTGTTAGCGAGGCACAACGCCCCAGCCCCCCCCAAGCGTGCAGGGGTATGACGCAAAAGAGACGGCATCAATCAAGCGACAGTTCTTAATATCCACCAGCAGGTTGAACGCGCAGAGGAAATCCGCACCTAGCAGCGGGGTGGATACAGCAGCCATCACAAAATCCCAACCGAACCGTCGGCCGCCAAAACTAACATCCACGCGCCTGACACCGTACGTCCGAATGGAGGTGCCGTTGGCGGCGTCCATCTGGGGGCCGTGGCTGCCGGTCATCGTGTCCACAGCTTGTGCTGGTAGTATACTGCGTTGCGCACCAGAGTCCACCAGCAGCCGCCGGCCCGACAAGGAGTCCCTGATGAACAACAGCTTGCAGTCACGGCCGGCGCCCATAGCCGCTAACGAGCGCCGGCCCTGGCGTTTCCCTGAATCCTGTAACTGCAGGGTTTGCGACACTGCCTCGCCTTGGCCCCGAACCTGGCATGGTAAAAACAGAGCCCGTCTTCAGGTTGGCGGCGAGCCGTCACCGCAGCCGCGGTGTCCACATAGTCATCCACAGGAGGTGGCGGGACGGCCTGGTGGGGCAGCAGGGCATGCACAAACTGTTGCCGGTTGGCCAGGAAAACCCTGTCCGCCTCAGCGGCCAAAGCACGGTAGTCCTTGGAGGCGGCGAGTGGAGAACTGGCTATCGGTGTGCGTACCGGTGCGGGGAGCTGCCTCAGGAAAATGTGTGTAAACAGAAACGCCGGGTCGGCTGATCCCAGCACAGACAGCATTTTTTCCATCAGTTCAGACGGTTTCCCGTCACCAAGGCCATGTAGGGACAGTAAACGGTCCGCTTTTTCCAGCTCCGACAGCTCAAATAACTTCAGGAGGAAAGCCTTTAAAGCATCGTATTTGCCAGCAGGCGGTGGAGCCTCCAACAGTGTCATCGCTCGCGCCGTCGTTGATGCGTCCAACGCCGCCACTACATGGAAGTACTTCGTAGAATCCTGCGTTATTCCCCTTAGCTGGAACTGGGCTTCCACGTGTTGAAACCACGGCCGTGGGTTATGCTGCCAGAAATCGGGTAACTTCACAGTAGCGGCGTAGATTCCCGCGTTAGCCATGTTGTTAGCAGTAGCTACTCCGCCTGCGGGTACCGCGTTAGCCATGTTGTTGTTAGCAGCAGCTACTCCGTCTGCGGGTACCGCGTCAACAAAATTGTCAGCGCCTTCATTGTCTGACATGCTCGTATTCGTAGTTCGTATTCTCGGGGTCACCAATGTGGAGTTTGTAAACAACGAGACAGGAGACGTGAGCGTAGTCGAGGAAGTTTACTAGCTCCAACATAGCATGTCATACATTCGACAACAACAACGACCTCTCAACCGGAAGCGGAAGTTCCTAACTCCCCCTCCGCTTCTTCTCTTAAAGCTACAGTGTCCTCTTAGGTGAATGTCTCTCATTATATGGTTTGGGTCACCACAAGAGTATGAAAAAAATTAAGATACTCAGTGGTGTCCAAGATGTGGCTCGGGGGCAATTTTTGGCCCACAGCTAGTATTTATTGGTCCTTGACATGTTCTGCAAATGAAATGAATTCATTAATAATGGGGTAAATGCACTTTAATTCTGCATTTAAACACGGTAGTTGACGTACAGTACAAAACATACATAAACCTATATATATATATATATATATATATATATATATATATATATATATATATATATATATATACATATAGGTTTATGTATGTTTTGTACTGTACGTCAACTACCGTGTATATGTATATATATTAGTATAAATACGTATATATATATATATATATATATATATATATATATATATATATATATATATATATATATATACGTATTTATACTAATATATATACATATACATATAATTACATACATATACAGTATATAAATATATTTATATTATACCTTAAGATCTCAAGGCCCAGAGGCCAGATCTGGCCCGCCACATATTTCGCCATATCATTAAATGTGGCCCGCCAAAACATTTAATATGGTGGTATATGTGGTTCACCAAATAATTTAAAGTCGCCCACCAAATTATTTTAAATGACCTGCCTCATCATTTTATGTGGCCCCCACCTTAGTTTATGTGGCCCCAACATCATTTTATGTGGTCTGCCATTTTAACTGCCACATCATTTTAAGTGGCCCGCCACATCATTTAAATGGCCCTCTACATCATTTTATGTGGCCTTGCCACATCATTTAAGTGGCCTGCATTTTTGTGGCCTGCAAACGGCTGAAAATAATGAAACACTTTTTGAATTTATTCTTTCAATTTTGACAAAAGATGTACTGCATGCAATTGCATATATTCTACACTTTAATATTATCTGATCATGCAATATGTCACAAGCATTTTTTGGGTCCGGGGGTGCAGGGTAATCAAAATTAAATACTTACCGGGGGCGGCATGGCGTAGTGGGTAGAGCGCCCGTGTCAGAAACCTGAGGGTTGCAGGTTCGCTCCCCGCCTCTTACCATGCCGTTGTGTCCTTGGGCAGGACACTTCACCCTTGCCCCCGGTGCCGCTCACACTGGTGAATGAATGTTGATTGAATGATAGGTGGTGGTCGGAGGGGCCGTAGGCGCAAATTGGCAGCCACGCTTCCGTCAGTCTACCCCAGGGCAGCTGTGGCTATGAAAGTAGCTTACCACCACCAGGTGTGAGTGAATGATGGGTTTTTAACATGTAAAGTGACTTTGGGTACTTAGAAAAGCGCTATATAAATCCCAGGTATTATTATTATTATTAAATATCTGCTTGTCGCCTTGACTTTATTAGAAATTAATATATCCTTCATTATGTTAGTAAAAAAATTTAATAATCAAAAACGTTGCCCATACATTATTATACGTTTCTATTCATATATATTCACTGTTACAGTGTCCCTCAATAAAAAATTACTTTGACACCCCTGCTTATAGTGACATTCCTATAATTACCATTCAAACAACCTCCTGCAGCCACCAGAAAGCAGGACTTTGTCTTGATGAAGTAACTAACTGCCTAAGAACACCGCATGTTGTTTATTAACTACTGTACTGTGTACAGCAGCTTTTTTTTATCGCGTGTGAAACTGCCAAAACATACATTATTTCACCCAACATTTAAATTACTCTTTGTTTCTGTTATTGCTTTAAAAAGCACAAAGTCGCCCACACAGCAGCTGCAGCAAACATTAGCAGCAAAACCATTGCGCTTCCGTTAATTGCTTGCTAACTTGTTGCTGGAGGTGACAGAGATGGCATCAGTGAGGTGAGTTTAGTGTTCATGCTGCCTGGAAAAGCTGGCATGTTCCCACCTATTTTCCATTGTTATGGTTCTGTCTACACAGAACTGGCAGGCAGCATGAAACCCATTTTTATACCACCTGTAATATCCAGCATGTTTTTGTTTGTTTTTTACCTTTTTTTTCTACCCCGTAGCAGTTCTATATGCACAGAAAGAATATAGTATATGGCCATATTGGAGGCGGGCCAGGGCATGTGTGTAAGGGTATTCTACAACATTGAGACAGGCCATTGCCACCATGTTCCATGCGTCTCATTTGGCATTAAGGCTTTTAGGGATGCAGCTATCGATTATTTTAGTAATAATCGATTAGTTTATTCGATTAATCAAGTTTTTTCATATCGTTAAATCTCAAACTGTGGCACTGGTACGCGGGCTCCATCTAGTGGTTCGCCAAATAATCACTGCATTTTATTTTCCTAATTTCATACACAGTGTTACTGTTTAAACTGTGTGTAATGTTACAATTGCCAAAACATTTTAATATACTTGCTAAATAAAACCTCTGCCATGTCTTTAATAGGTACTTAGACCTACTACGCTATTGTTTTTTAACGTTGGTCATTATTGTGGTACTTGGAGAGCCAAGTTTTTTGGTGAAAAATGTTTGAGAACCACTGCCCTGATGCAACGGTAACACTACTTGGACAAACTACCCGTAATGCATAGCCAGAGATTTTTCAGGGATTTTGAGTCATTCTGCAAAGCACATAAATTAATTGCATACACATTTTTACCAGATTAATAAGGATGATGGAATATTCTGCATTAAAGGGGAAACTACACTTTGTAAAATAGTTTGTCCATCAATCACAATCTTTATGTAGGACAAGAAAACAGGTTTTTCTTTTTTTTAATGCATTTTAACTCGTGAATACATGCTAGAAAAAGTCTGCTAACAATGCAGTCAATAGTAGTTGCTCTATTCCGCCTATACAGCACTCTAAAAAACATCCAAAAGCCTCCATTATCGTTGTATATACACACTGTAAGTATATATGCAAAGTGGTAATAGGCACATTCATAATAACATGTAATATTTACGTATTTTGATCATTTTAAGCGTATGGCGCATTATTTTTCACAGACCCATAGCAAGGTTTGCTTTTCCCTTCAACAACAACCACTCAGCATTATGCAGCAGTATTGTTAAGTGCTAAACTAGATTCATAAACTCTGAACATGATAAAAATATTTTTTTAAAAAACTACTGCAAACAAGCGTCTTTTCATGGTTTTCCCGCAATCTCCGGGTCTAAGTTGACGGTCAAAGTTGACCAACTTCTCGGTTTTTGGCCATAGCTTTCTACTGTCCAGGTGAGAGGCATGATGTATAATCTAAAATTAACTTTGGCTCAATATGTCAATATAGCTGCATAAACTAGTTGGCTCTCTGTGATCACAGAGCAGCTAAAAATAGTTTGTTGGCATTAGCACTTATAATAATATTGCTAAAACTTGGTTAATATTCAGGTCATGAGATGTAAATGTATTGTTGCCGGTTTTAGCTGTTTATTTAGAGGGCTTTAGGGCCAGAATAGTGTATTCCTCTAGCTGCCACCTTATTATTGCCATATTTTACAAAATATATTGCATTAAAAAAAATGAAAACACATACAGTATGTGTTCTTCTCTTACATTGGAATTGTGAATGATAGGCAAAATTCCAAAAAAGATGTCCAGTTACCCTTTACAGCTTCATCTATTTGTGTTGATCCTTTCAGAAATTAGAGAGTTTAACACTGGAACAGATTTTTCCATTTTACATTGTTTACCATGAAAAGAGTGTTTCATGAGACAAGCTAATTGTAGCTTCGACACAACAAACAATGTATTACAACAAACGCAAACTATTGAAACTATTTTTTTAAACAACCCGGGACGCATTTAGGGTCCTGACCAACTTGAGTAAACACTAAAAGTCAGAGAAAAAAGGTCACATCCAACAGCAGAGTCATTGTTATGAAGCTGAATGTGTGGCGTACCCATCCCAAACGCAGACGATGCTGTGATGTCATTGCGACACAGCTGTAAAGGAACTCAAAGACCCTGACAGCGAAGAGTGTGTGAGGCAGACAAATGAGCATCCATGCTGTCAACAAAAGGCCAAAAAAAACAAAATGTTCAACTCACCACCCAAAGCCTCCAAATGACACACTCCTCTTCCTCCTCAGCATCCTCTCTCTTTGTCTTCTTCTTTATTGTGTCCGGGTGCTTCCTCTTTCCTCGCCTCCTATCTCCACGTCCCGCCGGCTATAAATACCTTGCGAGACGGCGTCCTTCACACGCTTTCGCCACCTCCTTTCCTCTCTCGCAGAGTCTCCTCCCGCTGTTAATGTTTCTTTCTTTCACTTCGATTCACCGCACGCAGCCGGGGAGGGAGGAGGGAGTGCGAGAGACACAAAGAGACAAGTGGAAGCATTTCCTCTCGCTCACCCGACCCACCCCTGACAAAGCAGAAACAGCAGTTCAGATGCTGGGGAAAGTTTTGATGGGATAAAATTGAAATACATATGTCACTTATATGTAGGGATCCTTCAAGTGTCCGTGCAACCTTTATGTGAGATTAATTTGGACAATAATTGCTCATTATGCAGATGTATACGAAAAGGCACCATTTTTAATATGTGTATGATATTAATACATGTGAAATTGTTGGAGGCCTCTTCAATGAGCAGGAGGTTTCACCATGTTCTCCGCCATACCAGCAGGTGGCGATCGTCTGTAGTAATGAGTCTAAAAGAGTAGCAGGACAGTTTTAAACTGCATATCTAGGCTAAGAAAAATGATTAAACAACGAAAAACGTTTATATGACACCCCCCTGCACACACAAATGACAACGAAATAATTTACAACACATGCAAATTGAAAAACCTCCAGAAGCTGAATACATTTACGTAAATCTACATTTTAACGAACAATGGAACAATGGGGGGTTTGTTGTACCTTAACCATGACGTCAACACAATAATTAGTCGTATCAAAAATCCACATTCTATCGCTATAATAATCAGTGTTATGAGCATTTAAGTATTCTATAATGGATTTGTAGGTCTCAATACATGCTAATATGATAATGACACCTGCTGTACGTAAACAAATGTTCTAACGTCTGCTGTAAAACGTACACAAAAAGACCGGGACAGCCACTATGTGATTGGTTTTCTACACCGTCCATCACAATGCACACGCTTTGATTGGTTAAAAGGCGGGGTTTGTGTAGCAGCAAACCAGGAAGTGAATAGCATGAGACTGCAGTTTGACGTGAATCAGTAGCTGTCGAGCTCAACAAGGTAACATGCTCTTGCTGTCTATTACCATTTTTATTCATATTAGGATTCAAATAAACATTGGATGGAACTTCGCTTTTAAACAAGTAGATATTGAGACTTACGTTTGTGTTACTAGAAGTCGTGGATTTATACCAGGAAAGCCCATATTGTAATGTAACGGCTATGAATGCTCATTTTGAGCTAACACCAAGTTGAAGTTGCTTGTTTGAGCCCAGACTAGCCTGTCATATTCACACTTACTTTACTGTTTAATTTAATGTCATAGATACATTGGCCAAAATAGTTCACTATCTTATTCTTATTCGTACACATGCCTTGACGAACATACTTTATGAACACGTTGTCTGTGTTGCTTTCTGTTTCGATGCGCATGCGTTTTGCAGAAAGTAATGAGCATTGTAATGACAAGTTGTTGTGCTGTGTCGCCTGGTCAGTGAGTTTTCCTTCTAGATTAACCGGCTAAAGTGCAGAATTACGGCTGTAAACATTAAGTCTACTGTTTAGGTGTCACAGAATGAATTAAAACATTGAGGGACATGCAGTCATCAGAGTGTACATGCATAAAGAACACTAGCTAGACGCAATCTCTTCACTTTGAGCACACATTTAAATGTTAAATCTGTCATTTTTACTCCCACAGTTTAGTTCCTCATCACAAGTGACAACCTCAAACACAAAGATGGTAGACTCTCAATACTACCTACCAAATGACATTGGCATCTCTGCTCTTGGCTGCACCGAGGCCTTCCGCTTGCTCTCCTCTCAGGAGAAGATGTATGCCCACTACCTGTCACGAGCGTCCTGGTACGTAATCAAACGACTGCTAGCACAGAGGGATTGGGAAATGCACTTTACTACAAATCCCCCTTCTGCCTTTTGAAGGTATGGAGGCCTCGCAGTGCTCCTGCAAACATCGCCTGAGTCGCCCACCATCTTTGTCTTGCTGCAGAGGATTTTCCGAAAGCAGACGCCAGCGCAGCTGGAACATGTGGCAAGTGCAGCTGGGCTCAGCTCAGAGGAGTACCAGGTATACCACATTTTTGTGTTTTTCTATTGTTTGTGGTTTGTGCTTTTGAGTTTTGTGTCCTGTTCATCAGGCCTTCTTGGTGTATGCAGCAGGTTTCTATGCCAACATGGGAAACTACAAATCCTTCGGGGACACTAAGTTTGTCCCAAACCTACCTAAGGTATGCAGATTTTTTTTTATTTCATAACGTTATACATTGTTTTACAGTCTTAAAACAGACTGACATGTCATAGGTACCCAATTTAGTATTTTTAAAGATACTGTCTGTTGATACTAGGGATGCAACGATTAACCGGTTTTATTATTTTTACTATTCTCACAACGGCCCTGTGTGTTTCAGTCCTCCTCACTCTCTATAAAAAAGACATTATGCTAGTACGTTTGACACAACCTGCACAAAATAAAAACAATTTCACACTAGCAATGCCGTGCTTATACACACCTATCGAGAGACGCTAGCATGCTACTACAGTAGCCAATACTATGGTATTAACTTAAACATGGCATCAGGACAAAGTCACAAACTGACCCCCCCCCCCCCCCCCCCCCACCCCCCCCAAAAAAAAAAAAACCTGAAGTCGGCAGAGTGGAAACATTTTGGCTATCTAAAAAATTTACAACGGCTCCCCCATTTGCAAAATCTGCCAAGAGAAAGTTGCGCCTAAAGGGTTTAATACATCCGATATAGTGCAGAATTTGCGGGATCACCACACAGCATTACATGCCAAAGTAAAGGTAAGACTTAATAACTACGTTAAATAAATTTAGTGGTAAGTTACTACAAGAACAGTTGAGTTGGTAGGGAGTTAAATATAAATTTGTCACTTTCAATCAGTAGCTTAGTGTTGAGTCAGTTCAGTGTAAAGCGGGGGTATCAAACTCATTTTAGCTCAGGGGCCGCATGGAGGAAAATCTGTGCACACACTATTAAAATCATGGCATTAAAACTACAAAATAAAGACAACTTTGTTTTCTTTGTCTTACTTTGGCCAAAAATAGAGCAAACACATTCTGAAAATATTACAATAAAAATATAGAAAAAAATATAGACAGCGGTAAAGTTTAGATCCATGAAGGAAAGAAGAAAGTTAATTAATGTTTATAACTGAATACATTTACATATGCATAACAATTAAATTAAAATAACGTTAATGACAATCTTTTTCCAAAACACAATATAGAATGTGAGCTATAACAGGATAATGCATACATTCATCATTTGTTTTCAAAATGGTTAGAAAAAAGTGGGACCCCAAAAATTTACTGTGGGACCCCATTTTTATGACTTGATGAGGTCCCTAGCACCCCATTTTGAAAATTCCTAGCGCCAACACTGATGGAGTATTGGTGCGTGCAAAACAGCCACAGGCGGCTGTGGCCTGCGGGCCAGTTCTAACACTAAGCAAATATCATCCCGGGGGCCATAGATAATTCATTTGCGGGCCGGAACTGGCCCATGGGCCTTGACTTTGACACCTCTGGTGTAAAGGAACCGCAACAGGTACTATAAGGGAAGTGACCATTTAACGTTGGATTGGTTCTTTCTACATTTTGCCTGACAATACGAAGGTCCTGGGTTTGATCCTGGGCTCAGGATCTTTCTGTGGGGAGTTTACATGTTCTCCCCGTGACTGCGTGGGTTCCTTCCAGGTACTCCGGCTTCCTCCAAAGACTTGCACCTGGGGATAGGTTGATTGGCAACACTAAATTGGCCATCGTGAATGAATGTGATTGTGAATGTTGTCTGCGATGAGGTGGCGACTTGTCCCCGCCTTCTGCTCGTGTGCAGCTGGGATAGGCTCCAGCACCCCCGCGACACCGGGATCTACCTCACGCGCGTATTTGTATTTATGTTTATATTTTTGTAAATGTAAAATTGGTTTAATAAAAATACAAGCACGTTTAACCCTAAATATAGCTTCCTTATTTTTAATGAAGACCATAATAGTATAAGTTGGCAGTTGGTGTATTACCTTATTTTGATGACTTGCGTTGATTGGAATCAGACAGGATTAGTGCTGATAGGTTCCAGAACTTCAAATTTACACTGTGCAGGGGAAAAATCCTCCTCTTTCAAATACTATATGAAAATAATTGTTTTTTTTAGCTTATTATTCGTCGTTTTTATACTTTTTACAATACATACATTAGAGACAAACTCCGTAGCTCGCCAGCTTATGTGCGCTAGTTTTCTGAGACCCCTTTTTTGTTAGCGCAGGCAGGATGACGCAGCACTTTTATTGTGAAGACAGGAACTGTGCGGTCGGTCTTTACACTTTTGACAGCATGTACGCCGAGAGTCTGTTGAAATAAAACGTGCTTGTCGCGTTCCTGCTGGTCTTTTTTTTCTTCGTATTGATCTAGCAGCAGACAGCATCATTTCATAAGCTCCTCAGGTGCCGTGAATGTCAATCAAGTGACGAAAGTGACATCAGAGTGAAGAAAAATAATCGATAATTTTTAGGTGTTTTTTTTTTTATGCCTTGCTGGCAATTGACCGACAACCCCTCTGCGATCATCCAGTAGCTTGCGATAGACCGAATGTGCACCCCTGATCTAACGTCTTGGAATTGCAACTGCATGAAAACCGTATAGTACTTGCAAATAAGACACAAAAGTGTAAAAACAAATGGACAGCAGAGCTCTGTGTTAAATGTTGATTAACTATAAAAAAATATTAGCACATTTGAACACAGTACGGTAAATTAGTACTGTTGACTACCGCTATTGATTTCCAAGTGCCAGGAATAGGTACCGTATTGACTCAAATGTGGAAGGTACCATCCCTGACGGTGACTAATACTTTATCTGTCATGTCTTCTCAGGGCAAGTTGGATGCTCTAGTGAGGGCTAGTCAGGCTTTTCAGGATGAACCTGAAGAAATGGGGGCTCTTTGGGATAGTTGTTCATGTCTTATCGACTCCCTGAAAGACAAGCAGAAACAACTTGGGCTTGGTGATAAGGTAGTAGCTTTTTAGCCTCTAAAAGGCTATACATTTGAGTTATTTTCAATTAAAGTGATAGGAATGAGGTAACTAAGCTCATATTGTCACTGTAAGCTTGTGAAGTATTGTCATTCGGTGCTTTTTTCAGGGAATTACCACCTACTTCTCAGGTAACTGCTGTCTGGAGGACGCTGAGCTGGCACAGAAGTTTCTTGATTCAAAGGTAAGCCTGATGGGTGTAAAAGGGTCAATAAAAACACACAAAAATGTGAGATCTCTGTGTAAAAGTGGCTTGATATCCGGTTGTGGGTTGTGTTGTTTCCAAGTCTCACTTCTGTTTCCCTTTAGAAACTGTCTGCTTATAACACCCGGCTCTTTAAAAGGGAAAATGGCGAGAAAACTTGTTATGAGGTGCGCTTGGCCTCAGCTGTCAACAAAGGTCAGCACTGCCAATAAAGCGGAGTAACATTTCCCATCATAATAAAGAACAGACAATTTAATGTGTTATGATACTGCTCCATAGATTGTACAACAGATGGCGAGTGTGAATCAAGCTGTGGATGCTTCGACTTTGAGGGAAAAGAGTTCTCTGTGAAAAGGGGGGACTACGCTACCCTCATGGGGAGGGTCTGCCAGTACCTTAAGAAAGCTCAGGTCGGGATGCTTGTCATTTTTGTGCTCATTTGATTATAATATTTTGTTACTTTCTGTGAATGAGTGTGTGCATGATACAATTGAGAAGCTAATTATAATTTTCCTGGCTTTGAATTCGCAGGCTCATGCTGCCAATGAGAACCAGAAAAAGATGCTAGAGGAGTACAGGCGAAGTTTCACTTTTGGGTCCGTTGAAGCCCACAAGGAGGGATCACGCTATTGGATCAAAGACAAAGGACCAATCGTTGAGAGGTGAATTACCGTAATTTCCGGACTATAAGCCGCACCTGACTATAAGCCGCACCAGCTAAATTTAGGGGAAAAGACAGATTGCTCCATATATAAGCCGCACCCGACTACAAGCCGCAGGGTTTTGATGTGTAATTACCGTAATATATAGGGGTTCCTGCTACCACGGAGGGGATTGTTGAGACAGAGATGACTGTTTGGGAACGCAAAGCGTCCCATTTATTAACAATAAATCTTTCAATCATTCAATCAAACTTTCACATCTTTGACATGGCGAACAGTATTCGTGCAGAGTACAAATAATACAACGGTGCAAAGTAATACAAAGTGCTCGCCTGTACGTTATCAAAATAACCAGCCTACCGGTATATGAAAAGTCAGTCTTTAATCATTGTGTCATTGTCTTCCTCCTGCGTACTAAAACCACCGAAATCCTCTTTGTCTGTGTCGGAGAACAGGCCGTAAATAAGCCGCACCCTTGTATAAGCCGCAGGGACCAGAACGAGGGGAAAAAGTAGCGGCTTATAGTCCGGAAATTACGGTAATTATAACTTAGTATGTAGACTTAAAAAAAAAAAAAAAAAAAAGTATAACATGAATTAAGAGGCTATTACGTACATACCAAAATAGTACGTGTCAATATGACCCCTAGTAACTGGTATATGTTTTAATAAAGTTATTTCTGGAAAAGGTGCAATAACAACATATGTTGACTACTCCTCAGGATCATACTAACTTAAGTTGACAAAACAATATAGTTCACTCAATGAACCGCGGCAGTGTTCGTAGCCTCTGACTGAAGGCAAGACACAATGATCTTACTTAGAGTTGCGGGATATAGATTTGGTCAACAATAGATTCTAATACTATCGTTATATAGTGATAATGCATGTTGATTACACATTCGAGCTGTGTAATCAATGCATTATATCATCCTCGCTAGCAACCAATGTCCATCTACAGTGCAAAACCACTTCTTGGTCAGCAATCCTCGCCTCCATGGTGGCATACAAACTAGGTTTCTTTGGAGGTCCAGGACTAGCTAAACATGCCACCCTACACACCCTAAGAGGATATTGTAACTGCTAACCTAGAGCTCTTGAATGTAAACAGAGTTGGGCTGATCGATACAGATATTAACAGTAACGATACGAACTTTAGTATCAGTATGTGGTCGATACGATCAGACCGATATTTTTTATGATCAAAAATATTTTGTCTTTTTTGTTATTGTCTACAAACTTGGGAAATAACTTACTAGACACAGGAAGACCATAATGGCAAAAACCAAAGGATTTCAAGCCGACTTAAAAGTAGGAAATAATACAAATACTTGATTGATATTGTTACATGGCCATTCTCTGTTGTTGACTGATTATAATTGTGATCAAAAATGTAATCATTCAATGATCTTGGAAATTTTAAGTATGAACATTGGTATGACTGATACTGCCCCTATAACTACTTGGTGTTGGATCGATAACCAAATTTGGAGAATCGCCCAAAACTAATGTAAAATATCCAAACAGAAAAAAAGGTGCTTATTACATTTTAACAGAAGTGCCGATAGAATCATGTAACAAAAGAAAGTAACCAGATATTAATAGTAAAATTAGCAAGTTGATTAATAGTTTTGACAAAAATAATATAAATAGAAATTATACCATATATTACCGTATAAGTCCGCAGCCAAATTGCGGTAGTAGCCTTTGTAACTCATTTTGAAATGATTATTTACATACCAAATTATGCATTGTGATACATATCATCCCAAAAGGCTGCAATATAGATTTTAGCCCATATTACTACTCACTTATGTCAGACAATCCTAAGTGTCAGAAATTTTTAGGGAAGAACAAATCTGTACTGCTGTACACGGACTACTTTAAAGTATAACCAGGTTTAATTACTATAGTAGTGTCTGTCTCTTGAGAAGATTAACATAAGACATTATCAGGTGGGTAGTGCATTCTTCACTCATGCTTTAAGTGAAGTATGAGGCAAAAATAGAACCTTACCTACTGTAATAAAACAGTACACAACAGTATGACTCCGTAACCCATTTGCTTCTTGATCAGGTTCTCATACTGAAACCCTTTTCCTTTTTTCAGCTACATTGGCTTCATTGAGAGCTACAGGGACCCCTTTGGCTCCAGAGGGGAGTTTGAAGGTAGCTTTGAATCTGACCGAAACTGTATTTCTGCTGTCATTGTCTTTTCATAAAAACTCTCCCTCCGTGTCAACTTTTTAAGGTTTTGTGGCAGTCGTGAACAAAGCAATGAGCGAGCGTTTCACTAAACTTGTGAGCTCTGCAGAAGTGCTGCTCCCTGAGCTTCCCTGGCCGAGGGAGTTTGAGAAGGACACTTTCCTCAAGCCTGACTTCACGTCCCTCGATGTTCTCACCTTCGCCGGCAGTGGAATTCCAGCTGGGATCAACATTCCCAACTGTATGTGTGCTATCATCATTTGTGATTTGTTTTGCTTAACTCACTCATTGGTCTGTTTTTATTATTTTTAACAGATGATGACATCAGGCAATCTGAAGGCTTTAAGAATGTCTCACTTGGAAATGTGCTAGCTGTTGCTTACGCTACCCAGAAAGAAAAGCTTACCTTCCTGGAAGAGGAGGACAAGGTGAGGCTCACAAGCTAGTTATTAGATCATTCTACACGCATTACACGCACACGCACGCACGCACACACACACACATACACATCAGTTTGTGTGTCTGTCTATGCCAGGATTTGTTCATCAAGTGGAAGAGTCCATCATTTGAGGTGCAGGTCGGACTTCATGAACTGTTAGGCCACGGCAGCGGAAAGTTGTTTGTCCAGGTCAGTCAAATGCGGCAGATTTGAATGTATTTATCAAACTGAATGTTATTAATAATTCTGTGTCCCATTTGTGCGTGGATGCCTCTACAGGATGACAAGGGCAAGTTCAACTTCGACCAGAGCAAAGTCACTAACCCGGAAACGGGCGAGCAGGTGCTCTTCAAATAATGCACTTATGAACTTTGGGTTTAGTTGCAAAGCTGCCGTTCCTAATTGCTAATTGTGTGCATATTTAGGTTTCAAGTTGGTATCAGGACAGTGAGACCTGGGACAGTAAATTCTCCATTATTGCCTCTTCTTATGAAGAATGCAGAGCGGAGTGTGTCGGGCTCTATCTGTGCCTCAACAAGGAAGTACTCAGGTGGGTCACCTAGTTCCCATGTTTGTATGCAATACATTTTTTATGTTACTTTGTACTGTTGTGTTGCAGTATTTTTGGTCACAAGGGCCAGGATGCGGAGGATGTGGTGTACGTGAACTGGCTGAGCATGGTGCGAGGAGGACTGCTCGGCTTGGAATTTTACACACCTGAGAACAAGAACTGGAGACAGGTAAACAACAATGAACACACCTATGTTGCGAGCACGCTTCCTATTTAGCTACACGAGAGGGTTGGGGATAGTATATGTAGCATATATGATGTATAGGTAAGTATCAAGTCTAGATTGGGCTCGGAGGAAATGTTGAGCTAATGACACTCAACACAGGTTTGCGAGGCAAGGTGAGTATATTAAAAGGTAGACAAACCCCCAAATATGTACAAAATGCAATATTTACACTGTGCACATCTTATTAATTCCCAATGGTTAGTACCACAATAGTTTAGTCCATGATCAAAACGTTCAGTTGTTGTATGAGTTACACATATAAAAATACAAGGACGGCTCCTACAGCACCAGCAGGTGACCGCTTTCGGGCTTCAGGCTGATGACCTAGAAGCTCACCCTCCAGGTGTTTAATCCAGGAATATAACGTGTCCTTTGTTGTAGTCTTTAAAGGAGGTCTTTAAACCTGGCCTGCATGAACAGGACCAAGCAATGAGTTACACCATTCTTATAATTCAACATCAATATGAACATTAAGTTTAGGGCTGCAACAACTAATCGATTATAAAAATAGTTGGTGATTAATTTAGTCATCGATTTGTTGGATCTATGCTATGCGCATGCGCAGAGGCTACTTTAAATTTTTTTATTTTTTTTATAAACCTTTATTTATTAACTGCAACATTTACAAACAGCTGAGAAACAATAATCAAAATAAGTATGGTGCCAGTATGCTGTTTTTTCTTTCAATAAAATACTGGAAAGGATAGAAATGTAGTTTGTCTCTTTTATCCGATTATTAATCGATTAGTCGAAGTAATAATCAACAGATTAATCGATTATCAAATTAGTTGCTAGTTGCAGCCCTAATTAAGTTATATCAATACAATCATTTAAATACACATGCGGCACAATTAAATAAAATATTTATATATTGAACTTGATTCAAAAGTTCAACAAGATGCAATGAGATGCAGCAAGAAGAGTACTCACGACAGACGGCCTTTTAAATAGATTGATACAAAGTACGGTAGTTTGTAATATGGTGGACAATTATATACAATAAAGTTGCATACAATTATCGAGGTTACATATAGGATAGAGTATTTATCCTACAATGTGGAAATTCTGTGGTTGCGGTGCAGATTTTACATACAGTAGAAAGTGTAAAAACGTTTCATCCCCCCATTGTGTGTCTGCAGCGCAGCCATTTTGTGCCAGGCAGCACATCCATTGTGGCGGGCTTATCGATCTCTGCTCATTTTGTCAGTAGAGCAGTGGTGCCTTTTAGCTAATTGCTACTTTGTTTAGTGTTAAGTGTTGGTATTTTTTTTACCATTTTTACAGCATTTTTCTAGTTTTGCTAGCTCAATAAATCCAAAGTAAGCAATGGACAAGTGATGTTGAATTTGAAACAATTAGGAAGTATCCAGTGTTATCGACACTGCCGTTGTAAACAATTGGCAGAATAATAATTATAATATTAATACCATTATCTATTCATTTGTGCAGGCTTATCTAAAGTTCTGGCATATTTCAGGCTCACATGCAGGCTCGATTCGTGATCCTGCGTGTGCTGCTGGAGGCCGGAGAGGGCCTGGTGGGCTTGGAGGAGGTCACAGGAACGGACGGCAAGCCCGATGCTCGAATCACAATAGACAGAAGCAAGATCCACACCGTGGGAAAGGACGCCATCCACAAATTCCTTCGGAAACTGCAGGCATGTCTGTCAGCCAAGACGTGACTAGACACGCATCATTTGATTATGATTATGTAAATTGACAATTAACAATCTTAAGGATATTTCTCCTTTGTGGTTAGGTCTTTAAATCCACAGCAGATGTGGACAAAGGCAAGGCCCTCTATGACGGATACTCCACCGTAAGCGAGAGCGGGACTCACAACTTCTTGCGCCTTCGTGAGACTGTGCTTCTGAGGAAAGAAGATCGTAAGATATTTGTCCAAGCCAACACCAGGATCAACGGTAGGTTCTGACATGCCAGCACCACTCTTTTATAGGTGTCCTGCAATTGACCTTTGCTACACAAGGTGGCAGCAGAACCACAAACACAAAATAACATCACAGCTTTCTCTTTGTGCTCCCCAGAGGACAGCGTTGAGCTGGTGGAGTACGAAGGCAGTGCGTCAGGCTTGATTCAGTCTTTCACGGAGCGCTTCCAGGACGACAAGGAACTAGAAGCCGACCTCTTGGAGTTGAGCAAAGTAGATTGTTCCTGTTGGTGTTGATGGCTGTCTTTCTTTAGAATCCAATTCGACCTTATCTTAGCTTCACAGATTGGTCTTCTTATAACAGACTCACAGCAAGCCTGATCAATTAACTCTACTGTATACAAAACCACGCTAGCTCACTTGGTTAATATTTCATTACTTTCAATGACAAATATTTTCTTACATTCAAAAAAACGTTCCTTGATATGGTCCCACTGTTCATTCAAACACACGCATTGATTTGACTAGTCTATTTTTGTTGATCATTTTACAAGTTAAAATGTTTCAAGTTTAAATAGACTGCAAAACAATCCGGTTTTGACATGTTAATTAAGAAATGACTTGACAGTATTCAATTATCTGAGACAGAAATTGTGCAAAAATAAACTATTTGATAAAAACCCATTGTCTTTTAATTGAAATTATATTTTTCAGTCCATTTTACTTCAGTGGGCAGCATTACACTAGGTTACAGCAATTATCCATTTAATTCATGTAGTATACACATACTTATGTAAGGCCCAAATTGTACCTTACAGTTTATCCATCCATGAGCATTTATTTGAAGTGCAATGTGGAATACTGTCAATTTGTGTAATTAACGCTGCATTAGTTCAAAGATTAATTTAGCTGGATATCACTTTGTTTCTGTACTGCAGTCTGTTGTGCCATCCCTGTAGCCCCCTCAAGGCCATCAAAGGAACCACGGCTGTCTGTGTTAACTGTAGCTGCTTCCATTTCTCTGTGTAGTTCTTCCACTTCATTATCATGTATTTTCTTCTCCAGGCCATGCTGGCTTGATGTGAAAGTAGGTGTTTTCTGACGGGCTTCCTCTACCAGTGGAGACATGGCTGGAGAACAGAAGGGTGTTAAAGAGAAGGGGGAAGAAGATGGGGACTGATAGGGAGAAAGAGAAGCACTGGGAGCCTTGGGCGAAAGAGATGGGAATTGATAGTGGGTGGCTAAAGATGCGCTGGAAGGGTTCTGAGGGGCGGAAGACATTTTGGGGGGAAGGGGTGGTGCTAGATAAGGAGAGAGTGATGGAGAAAGAGAGGATATGATGGCTGGAGGTGGCTGCATGTAATCTGTGTCTTCAGGCGGATGTTCTGCCACTGTTGGGAGTTGGGAGGCTTCCATTTGTGTTTGACCCTCATCAGAAAAGTTCTGAGGTCCGGCCTGTTTCAAAGCTTTACATTTTCCTTTAGTTTTGGGCATGAGGGGTGGCGGGGGCGGACGAGCGAGTGGGGGCGACAGCAGGGTGGACGTCTCTGCGGACACCCGGACCTTGAAGCTGCGTTTCATTAAGCGCCGTTTGGAAAGGATGCTGTCAGACTGCAGGAAGAGAGGGTTGATGAAGCAGAGAGCGCCCAGGCCCGAGCCGCAGTCCAGCTCTCTGGGGCTACGCGTCTCGATCGGGCAGAACTCGCGAAACAGGGTGGAATTGGGGTCTGATTCAGGAGTTGCATTGAGCTCTGAGTCGAGCTGCGGGCCGGAATCGGGTTGGGATGCAGGGATTGTTTGCGAGTTAGCAGTGGCCGTGGCTGAGATTGGAGAGTCTTGGCTCTTCTCCTGGGTCTTTGGGGCCTCTCGTGGCCCACGGACATTCAGGTGCGAGTTCCAGAATTCTGTAAAAAGTAATGGGTGTTTAATTCATGCTATCAACATTGTTTTATATGACCATAAAACAACAAATACACCGTTAATATAGAAATGCATCAATAGCTACAGTTGGATCAGTTTTGGCCAACCTCCATAAGCTTGCGCTTATATTTTATATCGACCACAAATCAATATCGGACAATTTCTGTGAAAAAGTATGTGATCAGCCAATGCTGATCACAAAAGCTGATCCCTGCAAGCAGACATTATATATTTTTTGGTTTCCCAGTTGACAGAGGCGGCCAGCAGCTAACTGTATGTCCATAGTCCGTACACCGTGTGGAGCCGCTCCCTGACGTTAATAATCCTCCACTTTGGCAAATAATCTACATTTCTTACACGTATTATCGCTGGAAGACTGGAGGACAAGGCTAAACATATTATACACAGAGTAAGACCAAGCAGAAGAAGGCATGCTAATCGCTAAACTAGTTTAAGCTAGACCAGTGATTCTCAAAATGTGGTAGGGGTACCACTAGTGGTACGCCAAATAAGTCGTACTGTACATTGTGTATCATTGTTTGTGCATTGTGTGTAATATTACAACAGTGGCCAAAAATATTTAATATACTTGTCAAATAAAACCTCTGCCTTGTTTTTAATGAATACTTAGGCCTAATACACTACTGTATTTAAATGTTGATCATTATGGTGAAACTTGGAGAGCCAAGTGTTTTCTGAGGTGGTGCTTGGTAAAAAAAAAAGAGTTTGAGAACCACTGAGCGAGACAAATAAGTGCTTAGTAAATATGAAGTGTAGCTGGAACTGTGTTACAACAGAAAGTAAGCAGTTATTAACAGGAAATTATCGAATAGATTAAGAGTCTCGAGAGAAGATAAAATAACGGTGCTCTGTTGATCGATCCATATATTGATGTCTACTGTTCCAAAGGTAGTATCAATATGTGATTAATACTAGAGTGATTTTATTTTATTTCCACAAAATCATGTTTTCGTAATTTTTGTTAATGTTTACAAAGTCCCCGGACACAGGAGGACTGTGTGGGCAAAAACCAAAGGATCTAAAAGAGTAGTAGATTGTAGTTTTTGCATTGTTTAGTTGTGTACTATTGACTGTTTCACTCAAACAATTGCATGTAATTAAAGGAAATAAGAAACTAGTTTGGATATTATGTTGATATTGGTAAACTCAATAGGACTAACCATAAATACATTTTTAAAAATTCAGTTTATACATTGGTATCTATTAGGAACATCCCTCCCAACCTGCAATTGTCTCTTAATGTGTAAAACTGAAATAAAAATGTGTTTAATAACTTTAAGAGGGAATCAGCACCTCCAAGTCAGAGTCCATGGTTCTCGCCCGGAAAAGGGTGGAGTGCCATCTCCGGGTTGCGGGGGAGACCCTGCCCCAGGTGGAGGAGTTCAAGTACCTCGGAGTCTTGTTCACGAGTGAGGGAAGAGTGGATCGTGAGATCGACAGGCGGATCGGTGCGGCGTCTTCAGTAATGCGGACGCTGTATCGATCCGTTGTGGTGAAGAAGGAGCTGAGCCGGAAGGCAAAGCTCTCAATTTACCGGTCGATCTACGTTCCCATCCTCACCTATCGTCATGAGCTTTGGGTTATGACCGAAAGAACAAGATCACGGGTACAAGCGGCCGAAATGAGTTTCCTCCGCCGGGTGGCGGGGCTCTCCCTTAGAGATAGGGTGAGAAGCTCTGCCATCCGGGGTGAGCTCAAAGTAAAGCCGCTGCTCCTCCACATCGAGAGGAGCCAGATGAGGTGGTTTGGGCATCTGGTCAGGATGCCACCCGAACGCCTCCCTAGGGAGGTGTTTAGGGCACGTCCGACCGGTAGGAGGCCACGGGGAAGACCCAGGACACGTTGGGAAGACTATGTCTCCCGGCTGGCCTGGGAACGCCTCGGGATACCCCGGGAGGAGCTGGACGAAGTGGCTGGGGAGAGGGAAGTCTGGGCTTCCCTGCTTAGGCTGCTGCCCCCGCGACCCGACCTCGGATAAGCGGAAGAAGATGGATGGATGGAACTTTAAGAGGGTTAGACAAAAGTATCAAAATAGGCCTTTTAGAGCTTTTTAGAGGTACGTCCATTTTTCACCATTCTTCAAAAATAACCTATGCAAACAGCAGGGATTTACTGGATTTGGGTTTAAATATGCAAAAGATACCAACCTACTCCCATATGAGAGATGGACTCCAGCTCTTTGTGGGAGGTTGCTTTAGCAATGGCTTCAGGGAGCTCCAGGGGGAAGGGTAATACATCTCTGGCAAGATCATCATAGTTATACCATTAGTTATAATACTATTTATTAATACATGAGTACAGTAAGAAAGGGCATTTTACCTGCTGACACAGTAGAATGAAATAAGTCTTGGAAGGTCTGGAAAGCTGATGGCTGAAGTCTCCAGAGAAAGAGCTGAGAAGGACAGGACAAGTGCAACTTTTAAGTATGGGTTCACAGGTCATGTATTATGAATAGTACTTACTTGAACATTCCGCCCTGATGCCAAATTGCTCCACAAAGGACGGCACGCTGTCATCCACTAGGCGCACACACAGCACATTTCTCTTGGAGGTGCGAGACTTGCGCACCAAGAATGTCTGCAAAACAACACATCAGACTAATAACCCATAAGACATCCATATTTTTTCTAACATTTTCAATCCGTTTTGGCTGTGCTAATGCATTATTGCTTGACTTTTCCACAGGATATTTGTTTAAAAAAAAAAAAGTACAACTCTGTTACTTAAATAAGCCTACAATAACAAAATGAGGCATGGGCGATATGGCCTAAAATCTACATTGCTATATATTGCATTATTTGGTATGTAAATGATAAGAGAACCATTTCAAAACGGGTTACACTGAGTCCTAATTTCGGTTGTCTTATTTTCTCAAAACTACTTGCTAATTTGCTGTTAATATCTAGTTACATTTTTGGTAGCATGGTTCTATCCATATTTCTGCTAAAATGTACAGTAGCTATTATTCTTCTGTTATTAGGCTACTTTACAATAGTTTTGGGCGATACTACAAATGTAGGTATCGATACAATGCCAAGAAGTTACAGGGGCAGTATCGGTCACACCAATGCTGATACTGATCATTTAATGATTCCATTTTTATCACAATTACAATCAGACAGAAACACAGAATGGCGGTGTTACAATATCAATTAAATATTACAAGTATTTTTTCCTGATCCCTTTTATTACATACAATATTTTATAATACAGTCAATAGTGCAAATAACTAAACATAAGCCAAAACTACTACTTTAATTGAAATCCTTTGGGTTTTGCCCTTATAGTCCTCCTGTATCCAGGTAATTATTTCCAGAGTTTGTAAACAATAACAAAAAATATTTTATGATAGTAAAAAAATATTAATCTTATCACTGTAGTACCGACCATACATTGATATTATACTTGGTATCGTTACTGTCGATATTTGTATCGACCGTAGTTTACATTAAATAGCTCTAACATAGCGATTAGCATGGTATATTGTTTCCTCGTACACCATACACAACACATAGTCAGTCCTACGGTGTGTTTAGCTCTTCCTTGTCCTCAAGTAAGAAACAGACTTTATTTGCCGCCATGGAGGCAAGGATTAAGTTAGCCTCTATTTTGCTTGTGAGGAAACTACATTGCATTGACGCTGTCCAAATTTACGGGACACAACTTGACATGTATTATCACAAAACGACGATGGCATCAGAAGCTCTATCGTCAGCAAAATGTACATCATTTATGTTAAATATCATCTATATGGTATCATCTAACCCAGGGGTGTCAAACTCATTTCAGATCGGGGGCCACATGTAGAAAAATCTACTCCCAAGTGGGCCGGACTGTTAAAATCACGGCACGATAACTTAAAAATAAAGACAACTTCAGATTGTTTTCGTTGTTTAAAAATAGAAAGATCACATTCTGAAATTGTACAATTCATAATGTTGTTGGGTTGTTTTTTTTACACTTAAATGTTGCGGTTAACAGTATGCTATCTTTATTTGTCGTTATTTATATTTTCTGAATAAATTATGTGATAATCAGTCAACTCGTTGGTGTTAATTTTCAATCCATTAAGATAAAAAAATTATATCAAAATCAATTTACAGTATGTTATGTATGTAATTTGATCATTTTCCTCGACTGACGTACTAACATGTGGTTTATTTTGTACACATGCAGCATCATCTACAAAGATACAAAGAATTGCTATTGCGACATCTTGTGGACACATTTAGAACAGCGGTTTCTTTCATTAAAAAATTTCAGGTTCATTTTTATATTTAGCAAACTCATCTCACGGGCCGGATAAAACCTGTTTGCGGGCCTGATGCAGCCCTCGGGCCGTACGTTTGACACCCCTGGTCTAACCCTTTTCATGACCATATTTGTCTTGTTTCAAAAATGCCATTTTCATTTACACATTTATCAATGCTGTTCCTTAAAATTTCAACTGTGGACTACTGGCTTTGAACTTTTATATTTGTCCACCAGATGGTGCTACTTTTTCCCATTTAAAGCATGCAGCAAAAATCATAATTCCCTTTTTTTGTTTTTACTTGTTGTTTCTACTCTTCTATGACTTATGTATACATTTCTGACCCCTGGAGGCTCTCTTTGCAGTATGTGGAGCGCAGTGGCGGCGTTGATCGACAGCTGGAGCCATACAGGGACCGTCAACAAGAGCCGGTCCAATACGCTGATGCTCTTCAGGGATCCGCATCCTCTCTGGTGGCCTGGGAACTTGCCCTCTGACGGCTCGGTTGGTTCGGGGAAGTCATAGAGAGGCTCCTCCTGCTGTGCCATCTGCAAAAGCACAGTCTTGGTTTATGTACTTGCGGTGCAAACAAGCAAGAAAAATGGCTCCGTTTTTTTTACAACAGGAAGACCTGCACACACCTGCGTAGTAAATCCAGGACTGTGTCAGCAAGTTCAGACTTGGTTTTAAGTGCAGTCGGAGGAGCTGCAGAAACAAATGTTAGGGGATACACTCAACCAGAATCCAAACCTACCACTAAAAAAACAACATAAGTGGAATGGATATGGAACCCATGTATAACAACTTATACACAACAAGTCTGAACACCTTTTTACCTTGTTGCTCTTCTCCTTCCTTTTAACCTCTCTTTAGGATAGCAGAACATGCTCCTAAATTTAACAATAACTTAATATCAATAGAAAATAACATTATTTAACGGCCTGGCCTGTTATGACGTGTGACTTCTGCTCATGTCCAAGTCGCCTTCTTCTTCTTTGGTTCTTTTCCTGTTCTTCGTCTTCTTCCTCGTCTATGGCTCCTCCTCTCTCACCTGACCTCACCTGGCTGGAAACATTCTTGGGAAAAAAGAAAGTGGACTTGCGAAAGCACTCGATCACTACGGCAGGGCATCTGTCGTTTCATCCTGGACAATATTTATGACAAATTTGTGCTTTGTTTTAAAGATGTCCTATTTGGATGTACACAGTATGAGAAAACATTTGAAAATGAATTTTACCTTTGCAACCTCATTATACTATTGGCTAAGTTTTATATTCATAAATGTAAGTTTCTCCATTTCCGACCTGTTTTTTGTTCCTTTAAAAAAGAATTAGAACTCTACTTTAAAACGCTTTCTACCTCCAACAACCAAAAAGCTGTGAAAACTATGATGCCGTGTTCCAAATTTGGATTATTTACTGAACATTTTGTTATATACATTTTGCATTCTATTTTAGTTGCTTTATTGAGATTACACCCCGCAGGTGCTGTTTTGTACGGTTTTTGTTCTATTTATGTACTTGTTTTGATTATTATTATTTTCTTGAGTGTATGTATATGTTGCATTTTATAAATAAAGGTTTATAAAAAAAAATTTAAAAAAAAAGGAAAGTGGACATAAATTATTTTACGCACCGAAATACTACTCTTTATCGACAGACATCGTTCCTTTGATATTTTTGCTGTCGCAACGTTGCTAACTATCTCTGACGTCGTCATTTTCCATTTGCGTGGCGTTTGCTTGGAAAGCTAATCATTACTTGTTTAAAAAATTAAACGGATAAATAAAAAAATAAAAATAATGCATTATTTTTATTTTCATTATTAATTCAATCGGACGTTTCCGTTGTGTGGCAAAAGTGCGCCCCCTGTCGCCCACGAAACCGGAGCCGGATGTGGAATTTGAAACACAGCTCCAGGACCGCGTTGGGTAAGAGACTCCGTCAGCTAAAGCAATGCTACAGTTGTTCTTATTTTCCCTATTTGTGTATGTAAAATAGCCATACGTTACGGTCGACATGTGTTGTCCTCAAAACTAACCGAATAAAAGCAAGCGAGATCAAAGAATACAGGGATGTATCTCACGAATCTTATTGAAAGCGAGTCTAGCTAGTTTAGCTAGTGTTAGCATACCTGCTACAAAATGGCTAGCGATGTCGTGTCGGTTTGTTGCGTTACTGACTTCGTTTCTCACCATTACAGTTGACCGGTGTATTATTTGTAAGTCTTATCCAGGCGCTCACTCGCCACGCGTGGGCCAAAGTTATTCGGTGACGTGAAGCTAACGGATTTGTTTGCTTAGCTACCTGTTAGCGCAAGCTCGCGTCGATTCAACTTTAATTCATTGAAATAACTTGAAAAGTGTATCGCGTTGTGATAACCAAGTTTAATTATTACTTGCAATTTGTGCAAAGCCCCGTTGATCATGCTATTTACGTTTTTAAACCTCCTTATTTCCGAATGTGACACTTGTGAAACGTTCTCCTGCAGATGTCCTGGTTGTTACAGAGATGAGCGGAGACTACGTCAAGTTGTTTGTGGGAAACCTTCCTTTAGACGCAACCCAAGACGAACTCAACAAGCTTTTTGCTCCTTATGGGGAGATCAACACTTGCTCCTTGCTCAGACAGTATGCCTTTGTTACCCTGAATGGAGATGGAGCGGCGGACAGGTATTCTGGAATATTCCTTTAGATAATTATTTTTTGATTGATTGAGACTTTTATTAGTAGATAGTACAGTACATATTCCGTACAATTGACCAGTAAATGGTAACACCCGAATAATTTTTTCAACTTGTTTAAGTTGTGGTCCACGTTAATCAATTCATGGTAGATTATAGCGTACACATGCAGGTTAAGTCACCCCATTCTCGCTTTCCGCAGGGCTATACGGCATCTGGACGGCAAGGAGTACAGAGGCAGACCACTTGTGGTGGAGGAGTCACGTGCACGCCCGCCAAACTCCACCAAAGTGTTTGTGGGGAACCTCAGCGCCACTTGTTCCGCGGATGACCTGCATGGGCTGTTCTCGACATTCGGGAGAGTTTTAGATTGCGATAAAGTCAAAGGTAAGGTAAAAGTAAACATGCAGAACAAGGCAATGTACACATTATTCTAATTCATTTTTTTGTCCTCTACAGCCAGGTTATGTTCAAATGTTGGCTATGCATTTGTGCATATGGAAAGAAAGGAGGAGGCGTTGGCAGCTATCGAGGCTCTCAATGGGACAATTTTCAAGGGCCGTCAGCTGGCCGTAGAGCTCTCCAAAGCTCAACCTTTGGTCAACCAGCTCCCAACCGGGAATTCAGGAGGTGAGTTTTTAAGGATTTAAATCAATGCTTGAAATAACAAGAAACTGATTCCTTCTACACGTTTTCCCCTCTCGTTGTTTTTTTTCCCCAGGTGGTCGAGAGGGTCTCCTTCCTCGGCCAGCTGCCTCCTTGGAGCATCACCAGAGTCATGCTGCTGTGCTTGCAGCGGCTGCAGCAGCTGCCGCAGGACTACCCATACAAGTAAGTTTAATTACTTGGCTTGCCACATGTGTCAATGTTCTTCAAGTGAGTGCACCACGCACGATTCAGTAACTATTTTGTTATATCTTAAGCAGTACTTTAGAGAAGGTTTGGGCAGCTTGCGTATGTATTGGAGCCCCTGTGAATTACTTGAATACATTTTTCTTTTTGTAAATGACACAACTGAGGAACCAATATAATTGTGTCTTGCCTACAGTCCAGCATAGTGACATGAGACTTGTAAAATAAATATGTCAAAATATTTGCACAAAGTTTGGGTTTTTGGCAGATATATAATTTTGTGTTGTCTTAATGTCTATCCATCTCTGTCCATTCATTTCCTACCGCTCTGTCGTGTTATTTGATTGAATCAATGGACATGAAACTGTATGCACTCCTTTATTAAGCCCACGTTCCGAGTGTTGCAGATGTAGGCTTGCGTGCGACTCGATCACTGTAGTAGCAAACACAGATTAAACGGGAGGAAGGCGCCAGGAAAGAAGGACAAAAAGTGGAAGTTTTGACAAGTTAATTTAAGCAGAGGACATGTACTGAAAACGACCAGCGCTGCATGCAAGGAGAGAAAGGGAAGGCGGGGCCTCGCGGTCGAGCACACCAAAGAAGAATTCTCACATAAAATTAGATAATTGCCCTGTCAGATATCAAAACAGATTTGGGGAGAATTATTGTCAATAAGAGCATTTTTTTCTCTAATGAATTAAAAAAAAGGTCACTTTTCTCATGAAGGGCAAACAAGTTAGTTCTTGAGTGGTGGTTATTAGTATCTACTTTACTAATATTTTTTAAATACTAAATACTGGTATCAAATATGTATATATTGTATCTGCTGATGTAGTTCTGTTGTAGTTGTTAAAAAAAGTGATACCGATTTTTTCTTTTAAAAGGCCAATGCGAAACAGACCGCACCTGGAAAGTATTCACAGTTCTTCATTGTTTCCACATTTTATGTTACAGCTTTATTCCAAGATTGATTGAAACATATTTTTTTGTCGTCAGAATTCTACACACAATACTCCATAATGGCAATGTAAAAAAGTTTTTTTCAATTTTTTTTTGCAAATGTATTAAAAATAAAAAACTAAGAAATCACACGCACAAAAGTATTCACAGCCTTTTCCATGAAGTTCAAAAGTGAGATCAGGGGCACCCTGTTTCAACTGATCATCATTGAGATGTTACTACAGCTTAACTGGAGTCCAACTGCTGCAAATTCAGTTAGTTGGACATGATTTGGAAAAGCACACACCTGTCTATATACAAGGTACCAGACTAGTGTTGTCCTGATACCAATATTTTGTTACCGATACTTTTTAGGGACAGTGTAGTACTGAATATGTTTCATTAGTACCGCGGTAGTATTCTAATACCGGTATACCGTACAACCTTATCCCAGACTTGACAGTGCATGACAAAGCACACACCAAAATGCAGTCAAATTAATTGTCTGTAGACCTCTTACACAGGATTGTCTCGAGGCGCAAGTCTGGGGAAATGTGTACAGAAAAATATCTGCTGCCTTGAAGGTCCCAATGAGCAAAGTGGCTTCCGTCATTCGTAAATGGAAGGAGTTTGGAACCACCAGGACTCTTCCTAGAGCTGGCAGGCCGTCTGAGCAATCGTGGGAGAAGGGCCCAGGTCAGGGAGGTGACCAGGAACCCGATGGTCACTCTGTCAGAGCTACATCATTCCTCTGTGGAGAGAGGAAAATTTGCAGGGCAACCATCTCTGCAGCAATACACCAATCAGGCCTCTGTGGTAGAGTGGCCAGACATAAGCCATTACTTGGTAAAAGTTTGCCAAAATGCACATGAAACACTCTCAGATCATGAGACAAAGATTGAAATCTTTGGCGTGAATGCCAGGCATCATGTTTGGAGGAAACCAGGCATCGCTCATCACCAGGTATATACCATCCTGACAGTGATGCATGGTGGTGGCAGCATCATGCTGAGGGGATGTTGTTCCAGCGGCAGGAACTGGAGACTAGTCTGGATAGAAGGAAAGGTGAATGCATCTATGTACAGAGACATTCTGGATAAAAAAACCTGCTCCAGAGCACTCTTGAACTCAGACTGGAACGACTGTTTATGTTTCAGCGAGACAACAACCCTAAGCACACAGCCAATACATCAAATGAATAGTTTCAGGACAACTCTGTATATATCCTTGAGTGGCCGAGCCAGAATCCTATACTTGAATCTGATTGAACATTTCTGGAGAGATCTAAAAATGGCTGTGCACAACGCTTTCCATCCAACCTGATGATGCTTAAGAGGTGCTGCAAAGAGGAATGGGCGAAACTGACTTTGCTGCCAAATGTGCATCAACAAAGAATGGAGCAAAGGCTGTGAATACATGTGATTTCTTAGTTTTGTATTTCTAAGAAATTTCTAAAAGCTCTAAAAAGTTTTTCACATTGTCATTGTAGGGTATTGTCTGTAGAATTTTCAAGGACCTAAATGAATTAATTTATTTTTGGAACAAGGCTGTAACATAACAAAATGTGGAAAAAGTGAAGTGCTGTCAATACTTTCCGTATGCACTGGACGTCAAAATGCCAAATATCGGTGCTGATTATCAGTCGATCCCTAGTATTAGACTCTATATGAGACTGAACCAGTCAGATCACACTGTTCAGTATTGTGTCCACTGGTTGGCTCAGTTTCAGCATTTATTATATTGGAGTAAAATGTACATGGGATTAAAGGGTGTTAATATCTGTAATGTATTTAGAAGGTCTTGAACAGTTTTTTTATGCTTGAGCTATGAAAATATTCTATTTATAATGAATGACTCCTAATTCACAGAAATTCATTTATCGCGGTTATTTTCTAAACCAATTGTTCACCGTGAGGTGTACTCGCACTTGTGTTGCCAGCCATTTTGACAATTACGGCTATGTTCAACTCTTTTTCAGACACTTTTAATTGCTACTTGTTCTCCAAGCTGTACACAGACTACTGTAACTTATAGTTGTATATTACTTGCAATAGTATTGTTAAAAATATTGTTTCTCTCTGCAGGTGCAACAAAGTGTCCATAACTCGTTCTACAATACAACATCCTTTGACCCGACCTATGCTGCCCTGAAGGGCATTACGAGTTCTAAAGGTGCAGACGGAGTTATATACGGCGCTCTTGCCAGCCAGGTGTACGGATCCGTGGCTGACCAGGTGTACCATGACATGGCCAATCACACTACGGCACCAAGCACTGTGGCTGAAGAGTACGAGCCTCAAACCACACCGGACCCAACAACACTTTTTGAAGCTGCAAGAGCCAAATTTTTCCAGGAGGGACAGAAGGTATTTAAGTCTACAAAAATGTTAAACAGATCATGGATATTTGGGATCTTTATTCACTTTTATTAAAACGCAGGTTCTGGCCGAGCAGCAGGCAGGAAGAAAAACAACATCGACGACAACCACCACCACAACAACTACAGATACGACACCGTCAGAAACCGAGCGGGATCGCAGCCCGATCAGAGGAAACAAAGCAGCCTTGCTTCCTGACCCTGGTCCAGGTTCCTTCACAAATCGAGCCAAGCGCCGTGCTTTGCTGCCGACGCCTCCAGGGGTGCCTGAAGACTCTGCAACTGCTACTGCTGAAGGGGCTGATTCTGTTGCAAGGTACACTAAACAAATCATTCCTCTTCATGATAGTGACAAATGAAGACGAGTCCACGTTTTGCCCCTCTTCCTTTTTATGATTATCTCTTCCATTTTAAATTGTAACTGCAGGTCCTACACAGAATATTACCAGCAAATGCATCAGTACCAGCAGTACCAGCAACAATATCAACAACAGTACCATTACCTCCAGTATGCTTACACCAATCCTCCGCCGCCTCCTCCGCCAGCCACAACAGAATCCTCTAGCTCAATCCCTCCACCCCCAGGGACATATACGGCACCACCAACCTACTCTGCGACGCAAGACTACGGGCCCCCAGGAACGTACGACCCGCCCACGAGTTACGACCAATCATCGGCGAGCTACAACGCCTCGGCTGCGAGCTACGGCGCCTCCGGAAACTACAACGCCTCAGCCGGCTATGACCCATCGGGAGGCTACGGGGCGTACGATACATCCGGAGCTTACGCAGCAGCGGGAAGCTACTCCACATCCACACCGTATGAGCAGACACCCGCACACGGGCAACCCACGCCCCAGCGCAATGATTACCCTTACAACACGCCAGAACCCCCGTATCGATAGGCCCAACCCTTCACACAGTCCTACTCACTGCAGATGTGTGTGAGTCGTTGCATAAGGGACAGTTGAAGGGTGAAATGAGGCAAGCAGCAAGGTTGTTTGAATGTGCGGTAAATCTCATTGTTGTCAATCTTGGCTTATCTCGTCTCCATCTAGCTTAGCTTTTGTTGGTGACTATTTGATACATGCAGTAGTACTGCATACAGACATCTCTTCATTGTTGCTCTTGCTCAGCTGGTTTTGTGAGGCAAGAAGTTACACGTTATGAGCCTGTATCAGGGAAGGCCTTTCATATCTACTTGGCAGTTAAGGAGCATTGCTGGCTGTTTAAGATGTTAGGATCGGGCTGTTTTTTTAACTAATTTTGACAGGATACCGTTTTTTTAAGGAGTTCTATCCCAGTTAAACATGCCTATTTATCTTTGTGATGGTGATTTGGACATGTATACACCCAACTGCATCGCAGTATGGCCCCTCTGCAGTGTTTACAATTGGCATTTCTGCATTTTTTGGTAAAAGTCGAGCCGTTTTTTAATGGCAAAATTCAACAATTCGGGCACTCCCGACATGTCTCCTTGCAGTCACACAACCTTGGCTTTTGAGTGATTCATTTTGAGCTAAGTTTGAATGTTTCTGCATAGCATAAGGGTTGGAAAACATTTTGGAGAATTCATCCGTATCAGCTGTCTCTTTGCATTACTGGTAGGTGTGCGCATCTTGAGTCAAAGGAAGGCATCTCTCCTCTCCTGCTTTTTAAGTAGTATTCAGTTTAAGAACATTTGGGAAAATGTTTCAGGCTGCAGATGTGATTTATTTGTATGTATATACATTTATGAATGCCAGGAAGCTTGATTTGGCCAATTTTGATCTCTTCAAATGTGATGAAAGTTCTGTTGAGGTTAAGTTACTCGTCATACCTGACAATACTAGTGTAAATATATCTTGCCTTTATAAATTGATGAAGTTGTCAGCCAACATTTGGTTTTACACTGACTGTTATTAGATATCAGGCCATTGCATCGGAGACAGGGGTGTGATGTAGATGGGACAGGTGCATAGAGGTTTGCAAAGCTACAGGTGAGCCAAGCTGAGATATGTGTGAATTGAGCAGGAAGACTGTTGACCCTGGTTTGTGAAAGCACACTCACACCTTGCTAGATTTCCCATTCGGCCTCATTAGCTACCACACATGTAAAGTAATACCCCAGCTGACTCTGAAAGGCACATATTGAGCTTCATTTGTTCCCTTGGTGATTGTAGCACACACTTTCTCTCTGTTGCACAGCCTCGTCACATGCCACAATATTCCAGCTTCTCCATGTAAACTTGTTAGTTGCATGCCATGTTGTTGCTGCTGCTCCAGCCACCTTCTTCCTCTTGCTGATTATTGCAGCTAGAGTGGGAGGGAGCCATACTCTGAGCCCTTGCCCTGGACGTACGCCACGCGCTGCTGTAAGCGCGGGATGGGGAAACAGCAGCGTTAGGCCTGAAACTGCTGTGGATGATGGGGTGGCCCCCCCTCGCTAAAGGTAAACACTCAGTACCACACACTCCTGCCCCTGCCGAAACAACACGCGTACACCGTTATACACACACACACGCAGTCTTTTTCACTTTTTTGGACATTTTTTTGATGTTTTTCCTCTCCCTCTTTACATACATTCCTGGCCCTGAAGATCATCCGTGTATGATCTTTGAAGATGGCGCCTTCTAGTGTGAATCTGAAGGTAAAGCAGATAAATCCTGTCCCGCGAGAGTATCACAGGAGTAGGTCACACTTAGTTAGCATGATCACTATCTTTTTTTTTTCTTTTCTTTTTTTTAAACGCAACGACACTGTGGCCACTTTTTTTGGCTTAAAGTGCCTTGCTGAAGATACCATCGCTCGGCCCTTTATTTCAGAGGCCAATAAAGCTGGCTCAGGATCTGTTGCCGCGTCAAAAAAAACCTGCCCCACCATGAAGACTATTCTCAATGCCACTTCCAACCTGTATTAATGACGATGAACACAGATATCAATTTGTTTTAAGTGACATTTTGTCCATGTTCTTTTGAAATGTTTAATTATCAATAAAAACAAAAACAAATTCAGCGGTAAACGTGTTCTCCTTTCTGTGTGGATGTTTGAGATCTTCATACTGTATTTGTGCTAAGTGTGTTGCAGAGTAGTCATCAAATCACTTACAGTTAAGCATCAGATGACGTTTTATTCAGTTTCCTTCCAAATACATCAGCTTTCGTTTCGTGGTAATGATCATTGCTTTTGTATGCAAACAAAAAGGATATATGGAGACAGTCAATTAAGCAATCTACACAGAGGGTATGCTGAGGTAATAGACCAGATGTTTTCAAAGTGTGCCAGTGAGCCTTCCTCTACTCCCTGAAAAATAGAATTTCTGAAGCTTATTTTGTGGTGTTTAACGCCATCCTTCAAAATTCATTTTGCTTTTAAGCGTCAGCTTTTAATTTTTTTAAGCAGTTGCACCTCTCTGCCATTCTTAACTGCCATCCCTTTGAAACAGTTGGCATTGGCATGTTACGATTTATGCCGAAATGCAATCTCTTATTTCTGATTGTTTTTCATTTAAATCCTGGGTTTGGTAGTCTTACGATATGCGAATTGAAACTACCAGCTGATTAATGGTTACGTTCTTATTAACTATTTTCTTCATCTATGACAAGCGCTGATTCTGTAGACCAGGGTTTCCCAAACTTCGGTTAATGGTCCAAAACCTTGCAAACTTAGCTGATGCTATAATACAGGTAGATGTCATGTAGTCTACATTTCAATTTGGTGCAAGTATCTGTTTTAGGTCTTGAGTATTAAAAACCTTGGTAAACTCTGCTGTATACTAATGACTATAACATTGGAGATTATGGATGCAACTAGTGGATACATTTTCATGGTATCTGGGGATTTCTATGATAGCTTTGTTTCAGATTATATTTCTACAGTTTGTAGTGTGAAAAACATCTCTGATGAACTCCAGTGTGCTCAAACTAACAAACCTGTAGCCTTTTGTGTTGTCTCTCTTACAGAAAAGGAACAAATAGAAGAAAAGAACAAGCGGCGTACACCTGACAGGTAATCTGTGTTACAAAAATAAAGTTTATAGAGGCCCGTCCTCAGACTGTGCACTTGCTACGACCTGGTATGTTGTTGCTCTGTAATAGTTAAAGTTGAGGCTTCTAGTGGATTTTGCCCTGTGTTTTTGTCTGTTAGGTAACCAGGGCCGAGTGGTGGACTGGGAACATTTTAATATCAGCTATAATGGCAACAGACAGGACTAGACTGAGCAAACACGTTAAGATACACTGCACAACATGGACCAGACCAAACACTTATTACAGTACTTTTGACTTTCATTCGCAAAACCTGCCATAATGCTGCTGGCATTGTATGAAAAAGGAGCGAGCGTTCAAACACATATTGGAAAATAGCAAGGCTTGTTTTTAATAATAAACAGCAATCTTAAACAAGACTGCAATGTTGAGCTTGCTACAATGAGAAAAAAACTGGCATTGACATTCATGGTGTTTTACAAAGATGGTAGCCGGGTTTGAAGTTCTTCATGGGATTCCTGCACGGTTTGCATTTCTGCATGCAAGGTAGCCTTCAAACAGTCACTGACGCCCCACTTTGTTGTAAAACCATATGATTTATGAATGTCAATTAGCGTCCATGAAAAGGAAGGAGAAAAAAAAGATCTTGTGCAGAAACAGTTTTCAAACGCACAAGATAAAAGTGAAAGTTACGACAATGGTCATGCTGTTACCAGGCCCACAATCTAATAAAAAGACAACACTTAATCATGCAAAAAAAAAACACACACAACTTTCAAAATAACTGAATTGAAACCCAACCAAAAAATTTGAGTTCTGATCCTCCGTAACGACCTCGACTTAGAAGCTGCGCATTGATGATGACTTTGGTGCAAAAAAATGTTCCTGTTTTTCAAAGAAGACAGACCCTGTCCTGTCCTCTTCCTTGATGAAGACACTCTTGGTATAGACCAGTTGTGATAAGCCTCTTTTACACAGAAATCCCGCAAATTAGCCGCGTCAGAGCCGTAACAGCAGCGGATCCAGCTTTTATTGGCGTTCTTGCTCAGGGCGCAACACGGCATTGGATAATTAGACAATTGCTTTCAACACTACAGGACAGTAGAAGTAAGGGTCAGGATTGCAGAAAATCCTTCCACACAGATGTCCTCCCACCTGTTACGGCTCTGAGACTACCTCCGAAGGCAGATAATTGCCAACTTCATTGTCTATTCTGTAGACTAGGGGAGGAAAAAGACTGCTTTTACAGGCTGTGTGAAAGGGGCTTCAGTTTAACTTAGACACCCCTAAACCCCTTCCCTCCCCCTGTGGACGGACAGAAACATGATTAACATCAACCCCCCCAAACCCTCCACCAGCCTCTGGACTATGACACCGTGAAAACACAACCATTCAAACACAGATACAGCAAGAAATTGTCTCACACACAGTACGTCATCCAACGGAGGGTAAGGGGGAGGTGGACTCCGGCCACCACAGTACAAGGAACACGTCTAAAAACACACATGAACAGCATCGCCTATTTACAGAGGACACACTTAACAGGCATTCAGTGGTTGCCCCTGCTGACGGACAAAGACAAACCCCCTGGATTTGTGATGAAAAAGTAAAGATGTCCAAATGTCAGGCAGCCTTGGAGCCTATTTCCAACGTCAAACTGCTGGTAGTCACTGAACCTGCAGGGGCGTTGACTTTGGCTCGCTTTTAGTAGGGAACTCGAGCGATCGAGTCCTTGCACAGACTTGAGACAGGGTCAAAACAAACCACTCGCTCTTAAACCAAGAAACACGGCACCTCTCCTACACAACAAATGCCACGAATAAAAAAACAAACACAGCCCAATTGATTATTGCCCCTTTCGACTGTACATCCCAGCAATGATTTTTAGGTTTGTTTGTGCAGCAGAGCTTTGCCCCATCATCTTAAAGATTTTTGTGCTATAAAGACAGATCAAAGTCTCACATTGGAACACCTCATTAAAGCTGTCCCAGCTAATCTATCAACCTCGGACGGCTGGGCCGTGATTGACGGGCATTAACCCTCAGCCGCCTTGTTAACTCTGCTCGCTGACCTTTTTAGATGTCCTATGCATAAATGTTAACACTACATTAACAAACCCGTCTTCTGCAGTAATTACCCTTGTCTGGCATGTTAAAATGACTTTTTTTTGTCTCCTGGTCAGGAAAGGACATCATACACACCCTTGGTGGGGGCTTTGAACATTTCAGATAAGAGACCATCTATCTGGCTCTTAGTGCATTTGAGGATACAAAAGAGCGTTTCTGTACATAATTCTGACGACAACACAGCGAAATCTAAAAAAACTGGTTTTGCATGATATAGCACAGCTGCAGAGGAATGAAAATAACAGTGTAAAGTAGAAAGTCGTCAAAGGGGTTTGATTACATCCAAATTTGCGATTCCTGGGTCTGGCTCAGTGCTTTTTGTCAGTAGTTCCAGTGCAGTGACACAAAAACATACACAATCTATCCACACATACACGGCATGCCCCCTAATGAAGTGAAGTTGGCAAACAAGAACAACAAATGGAGCTAAAAAAACACACCAACATGTAAAAACGGTTCGAATGGGAACAAAACACACACACGCACGCACACCCTTGGCAAAGATCACATTGAGTAAAGTGCCAGAAAAATGATCCAATGTTTTTTAAACTCCGGGGACACGTAGGGAGACGGTCAGAGCGGGTGGCGATGGAGCAGCTATGCTTCAGTGGAGTCGTAGCGTCATCACAGGTCGATTGTTGGCAAATGGTGTGAGGGGATTGTAGCCTCTGGTGCCTCTGCATTTGGATTTGAAGAGCAATCAGTCTGCGACACCGACTGGAAGCGAGGAGGGCCAAGGGCCGGTTCTTTTTCTCCTTCTTCGGCTCTCTCATTCCATCTCTGTCCTCTCTCTTTGTCCCACTGTCCAGTTTGTTGTCTTCACAGCTCTTTCTCTGGCGCTCTGGGCTTGGATGCCACGATCACGGCATCGTTGTTTTACATGAAGTGCATCTGCGGGCCAAGCACAGGGTCGTGGGTGAGTCGATTGATCTTAACGCACAAACTCTGAAGTGACGGCCATATTGTTGTGCCTTTTAATGTTACAATTGTCGTTTGTTGGTTGGTCAGTAGGGTTTTGCAAAAATTGGTATATCTGGCATATTTTGCCTCAGTGACGGCCAGGATCTGCTGTGACGTTTAAAATGCAGTATACAGACAGTGACAATAGCTTGTAACACAATAGGGCGAGAGAAGAATGTGTTAAATTCAACAGACCTGTCCTCAATCGGCTCGGCATTGTTTGAATTTAAACAATTCCGATTCAAGTTTTGATTCCCATTCCTAAGGATTTTCGATTCAGATTCTAAAAGGGGCAGCGTCATCATACAAGTTTGCATGGATGAAATGAAAGCGCTAACCATAGTTCTTTTGAATAAAATTTCACTTTTTTATAAACTACACAAAATTTACCACTTTTCACAGATAAGAAAACAAATATAAATACATAAACTATTTACAAGTAAAATATTTATAGACCGAAAAAATAGCTCAAATTAGAATTAATAAGAGACTACTGAACAATATTCTCATTTATTTATATACATGTACCTACCTTTTCTATTTATTTTGAAAACCTCATGAAAAAACATTTGCACAGAATTTGTTTGTGTTGGACTGTTTGATGCTAATATTTGAGTTGAATTCTTCTTTGTGTTTGCTAGTTCTTCTTCATTGGCGGCTATTTACTGTCAGTTGGTGGCTATTTCTTTTTGTTGGCGGCGGCTAGTTATTCTTGGGTGGCTGTGGCTATTTCTTTGTTGGTGGTGGCTACTTCTTCTTTGTTGGCGGCGGCTATTTCTTCTTTGTTGTGGCGGTGGCTATTTCTTTGTTGGCAGCTGCAAGTTCTTTTTCGTTGGCAGCGGCTCGTTCTTCTTCGTTGGCGGACATCATCACAGAAATAAATGTGGGGGAGATATAATTTGTACATGTTTTACCTGTATGTGGACAACTACAAATTTGTGTTGATTCACAATTGTCTATTCATAACTTCGTATCTTTGATGAACCAGGAAGTAGCCTGCTAACTCACAAATATACCAAACAAATCTGAAGTTTTTAGCAATGTTGCTTGTTTTACATCATCTTGCATGATATTATAGGGAGAGAACCACCATGGCAAAGGTTTGCGCTCTACTTGGTGGCATTCTAGTAATTTAAGAAATGTGTTTTGACATGGCGCTAATTAGCACTTATTTGTTTTTTGTAGAGCACACATGGGTGACTAGAGGAGTTGGGAAATAAGTCAATAAATGTGTTAATTGGAGCTTTTACGGTACACAATGATATTAGCAATTTTTATTTAACACTTCTTATGTTCTTTATTTTTTTTAAGGTGATACGCTATCACTTAAAACTGCCTGGAATTCTGCCTTGTCGACTAAACTCTAGTTTGAGATGTTTTTGGTTCCGAAAGGGTCCACCCATTAGGGTACAGAATGGTAGGTGAGTGTATGTGTTTTGATACCTGTGTCCCCGGTATGGGTCCAAAGGGATTGGTGGGTCTCAGGACCGGCTGGTTGTACATGACAGGCTGTGGGGGCATCATGGGAACACCCCCCATCTGATGACTCATCTGAGGGGGGAGCTGGGACAGGAAATAGAAGGTTGAATGTAACATTATAAAATCTAATACAGAACTCATTCATAGGCAGAGGACTTTTTACCATTCCATAGACAGGCACTTGGGGGGTCGTCATAGGAAAAGCTACTGGAGCTGGAGCCTGCATTGAGACCCAGTAAGTCTCAACATAGAAAATAGTGAAATAAAGAATAGTAAAGTACTTACGTAGCCAGTGTAGATCACTCCATTCTTTGGCGACCGAGAGAGAGAATAGAACATTTTAGTCATCAATTATTTAATTCACAAAGACGAACTGAATGAACTTTTACCCTTTTTTTTAATGTGTCACTGTTGGCTTCATAATTACTTTTTCGCCCAACTATCAATTGGTATGAAATTGGTAGGAAACGTGGATAAAATATGAGTTCAATATAGTAAAAAAGAAAGTAGAAATGAGCAAAAGCCCCTTTCACACGGCCAGTAAAAGCTGTCTTTTTCTCATCTTGGTGCCGTTTGCAAAAAAACGTGGGCAAGCTTAGTTGATCTCGGCAATTTTGATGGTAACAGAAGCAGGATGTTGTCTTGCTATGTGAAAGCACACAGACTTGTGGCAATACCATTTATTACTTAGTTCTGTGTAAATACTTGTGTGATGAGGGCCATTGCCAAAAGCCGTTTTTTTCCTATGTCACTGTACTTTAGAAACAATACAGACATACATTCGGTCGAAAAAGTCAACCCGGCAATTGTTTTAAGCTTTTTCATGTTAGACCTGGGGCTGGATGTGTTTTGTGTATAAGGGTATTATTCTGAGGGTGTGACACCTGACTGTGTATAAATGGTAAATAGATTATACTTGTATAGCTCTTTTCTACAAACCCCATTTCCATATGAGTTGGGAAATTGTGTGAGATGTAAATATAAACGGAATACAATGATTTGCAAATCCTTTTCAACCCATATTCAATTGAATGCACTACAAAGACAAGATATTTAATGTTCAAACTCATAAACTTTATTTTTTTTTTCAAATAATAATTAACTTAGAATTTCATGGCTGCAACACGTGCCAAAGTAGTTGGGAAAGGGCATGTTCACCACTGTGTTACATGGCCTTTCCTTTTAACAACACTCAGTAAACGTTTGGGAACTGAGGAGACACATTTTTTAAGCTTCTCAGGTGGAATTATTTCCCATTCTTGCTTGATGTACAGCTTAAGTTATTCAACAGTCCGGGGGTCTCCGTTGTGGTATTTTATGCTTCATAATGCACCACACATTTTCAGTGGGAGACAGGTCTGGACTACAGGCAGGCCAGTCTAGTACCCACACTCTTTTACTATGAAGCCACGTTGATGTAACACTTGGCATTGTCTTGCTGAAATAAGCAGGGGCGTCCATGGTAACGTTGCTTGGATGGCAACATATGTTGCTCCAAAACCTGTATGTACCTTTCAGCATTAATGGCGCCTTCACAGATGTGTAAGTTACCCATGTCTTGGGCACTAATACACCTCCATACCATCACAGATGCTGGCTTTTCAACTTTGCGCCTATAACAATCCGGATGGTTCTTTTCCTCTTTGGTCCGGAAGACACGACGTCCACAGTTTCCAAAAACAATTTGATATGTGGACTCGTCAGACCACAGAACACTTTTCCACTTTGTATCAGTCCATCTTAGATGAGCTCAGGCCCAGCGAAGCCGACGGCGTTTCTGGGTGTTGTTGATAAACGGTTTTCGCCTTGCATAGGAGAGTTTTAACTTGCACTTACAGATGTAGCAACCAACTGTAGTTACTGACAGTGGGTTTCTGAAGTGTTCCTGAGCCCATGTGATGATATCCTTTACACACTGATGCCGCTTGTTGATGCAGTACAGCCTGAGGGATCGAAGGTCAGGGGCTTAGCTGCTTACGTGCAGTGATTTCTCCAGATTTGATGATATTACGGACCGTAGATGGTGAAATCTCTAAATTCCTTGCAATAGCTGGTTGAGAAAGGTTTTTCTTAAACTGTTCAACAATTTGCTCACGCATTTGTTGACAAGGTGGTGACCCTCGCTCCATCCTTGTTTGTGAATGACTGAGCATTTCATGGAATCTACTTTTATACCCAATCATGGTCCCCACCTGTTCCCAATTTGCCTGTCCACCTGTGGGATGTTCCAAATAAGTGTTTGATGAGCATTCCTCAACTTTATCAGTATTTATTGCCACCTTTCCCAACTTCTTTGTCACGTGTTGCTGGCACCAAATTCTAAAGTTAATGATTATTTGCAAAAAAAAAAATGTTTATCAGTTTGAACATCACATATGTTGTCTTTGTAGCATATTCAACTGAATATGGGTTGAAAATGATTTGCAAATCATTGTATTCCGTTTATATTTACATCTAACACAATTTTCCAACTCATATGGAAACGGGGTTTGTACTTTCAATGTACTCAAAGCGCTTTGACACAATTTCCACATTCACCCATTCACACACACATTCACACACTGATGGCGGAAAGCTGCCGTGCAAGGCGCTAACCACGACCCATCAGGAGCAAGGGTGAAGTGTCTTGCGCAAGGACACAACAAACGTGACTAGGATAGCAGAGGTAGGAATCGAACCTGGAACCCTCAAGTTGCTGGCAAGGCCGCTGTAACATCTGCGTTACGCCGCCCTTTATAATATATGTGAATAAGGCACATACAGATAAACGCCGGATCTACTTTTGAGGCACCGATTTTTAGGCAATACTGTGTGAAAAAGGCTAAATAAAAGATTTACTTGACAACAAAATGTATTTATCGGTTTCATTAATAAATATGTAAGGCGGGGGTGTCCACCAAGGGCCGCATACTGAAAAGTCAAAGCATGCGGCGGGCCATTTTGATCTGTTTTTTTAATTGTAAAAAAAAAAAATGCTAAAAACAGAGACAATTTATATAGTTTAAGACATTTTTGCGGTAAAAACATTGTTATTAAAGCATCAGAATTTCAGTTGTTTCTCATTACATTACATATTTTTGCTCTTCCTAAACTTTTACTGTTTTGTGGTTTGATTTTATTTCAGCAATATGCTGCGGCCAACACAACTCGAGCTGCGGGCTGCAAATGGCTCCCTAGCCAGAGTTTGGACACCCCTGATGTAAGTTCCTCAGTGTTACCATCTGATGGACGGGCATGGGCGCGGGGGCCATGGGATGGGCTGAGTGAGTCCAGTTTGTGCTGGTGCACATGGTTTTTGTCTGCCAGCCGCTGCCCGCTGTCGGCTTCTTCTCCACCAGCTGACTCCACTGAAGCTCAGGCCTGATACAGATAAACATTAGGATTCCATATGATTTAAAAAAATATATATATCTGAAATTGAGTCTCGACCTTACCTTTTAGCTGGTGTACCACCAAACTGCAAGTCTAAAAGGAGTAAAGCGACATAAAATTAGTTGCAAGGAAACACACACTTTGCAACGCCATCTGTTTGAATACTCACTCCCGACGAGGTTGGCTAATGAAGAGTCCAAATCGCTGTGAAGCATCTTTCCAGAGTGCAATGGGGCTCCGGGGCTGAGAATCTGAGTGTGTGTCACTGGCTTGAGGAGATCACCTGACATGCAAAAATCACCGTAATTACAGGAGAAGAGATCAGTTGTTGTTTTTTGCATATTTTCTGCAGGCATGTACCTCCCCAGGCGTTGGGGTTGTTGGGCACAGTGTGTGTGGTCTGTAGGGGGGTGAAGGTAGGCTGCAAGGTGAACAGCTCACTGGTCAGATTTGGCACACTGTAAAAGAGGACAGGAGGATCACAAGGGGTTATGTTCTTCTGAGGGTTTAGTAAAGATGTTGCACTCACTAGTTGTTGACTGGCACAAGGGGGGAGTTAGAGAAGAGGTCTGTAGCCCCTCCGCTGCTGTTGGCACTGCCCACCGACTGTGTACTGGGGGACACATTGGGCGTCTGGATGTCGATCACCTTATGACCGTCCTCCTGCATGCACAGTAGTGTTCGGGGGGGGGGGGGGGGGGGGGGGAATTTTTTATATCTATTTGTATACATGGAAATCAGTGAGTGGAAGGGTGAAGATGTCTTCACATGTCTTGCCTTGTGTTGCTGCAGTCTGTGATCCATCTCCGTCTTGTCGTCCATTCGGCTGAGGGAGATTCCAGTGCTGGAGAGAGACGACACACTGGATCTTATGGTAACACACATAGGAACACATGTTGTGCAGAGAATTGTTGGGTAAACAGTTGTTCTATTAAAAGTTTGATGGATTTTTACTCTCTAAATAAAAATGTGAGAGAGAGCCTTAAAAAGGACCTATGATGATTTTAATCTACATTTTAAACATGTCCTTGTTGTCCAGATAATATGCATTAGATATGCTTTGGTGTACATTTTGCAAAATGTATAACTTTGTTTTTTTGAGACTGTCTGCAAGATGCTGGTTTGTGGAGGCATTCCAGATTGCAAATGAAACCATGTCCGCTCTCTCCAAAAGTATCATAATTTATCTTTTGAAAATGAACCCTTTTTAAATTTAAATATTGAAGTCGTTACCGCTATTTTTTTTTTCCCCAGACACGGTCGGAAATAAACTTCATAAACATTGCATAGATTCACCCGGCACAACACTACATATACCTGCACACTCTTTAATCGATTCACTCCGCATAAAAAAAGGGCCTTTTAGCAGCATTTGTCACTGCACGTCAGTTTTACTATGTGCATGCCAAGATTAGATGAAAATATTTTTTTTTATGTTTCCTCATAACTTTAATGTCCAAATAAGTACGTCACATCACTGTGGCGTCACAATGTAGCTAGACTGCAAAACCCCGCAGGCAGAAGCATACAAAATTGCGTGCAAGCTCACGCCAAAATGCATGAACCTTATGATTTGATGCTTTAACATTGTTTAACAGAAGTATCCAACATTGTAAAACATGTATGAGTTAGAAAAGACACAATTCATCATAGGTTCCCTTTAAGTCGTTTTTCATGAACAATGTTAATAGATTGACTGAAAATGTATCACATATCAGAGGATGCCTAATAAGTGCTTTGATTGTACACCAGATGACACCATTCCTGAACAAACCTTAAAATTGTATACCAGTAATAGTTTTAGTATGTTCATGTCACATTCAGAATATTTACAAATAAAATATTTTGTCCACGCTCCTACTTTCCTGGAAAAGGGTGGTTTGAAAGTCAAACAAAATGACACAAAAACACAGGTATGTTTTGCTTTTCCTTTGATTTATTTTGGTCAGACACACAATTATTCCTGCAATTCTTTTAGTATGCCACTAGGTGAAGAATGTCACACCTTCCTATTCCCGCTTCATTGTGTATCTGTCTGGTGTCTTTCGAAGGTTGAATAGGTTTACTTTATTTTAGTTTTATTATGCAGGTTAACTTCTCTTTCCACTCGTTTGGCAGTTTAAAAGGCTACTGAAAACTTGATAGTGACAGTTTGATTCTGTTGCATATGATTTCTTAAGAGAAACCACCTTGTTATGAGTAATAGTACAAAACCCAAAACCAGTGAAGTTGACATGTTGTGTAATTCGTAAATAAAAACAGAATACAATGATTTGCAAATCCTTTTCAACTTATATTCAATTGAATGGACTGCAAAGACCAGATATTTAATGTTTGAACTGAGAAACTACATTTTTTTTAGCACATAATCATTAACTTAGAACTTAATGGCAGCAACACATTGCAAAAAAGTTGGCACAGGGGCATTTTTACCACTGTGTTACATGGCCTTTCCTTTTAACAACACTCAGTAAACGTTTGGGAACTGAGGAGACCAATTTTGGAAGCTTTTCAGATGGAATTCTTTCCCATTCTTGCTTGATGTACAGCTTAAGTTGTTCAACAGTCCGGGGTCTCCGTTGTGGTATTTTAGGCTTCATATTGCGCCACACATTTTAAATGGCAGACAGGTCTGGACTACAGGCAGGCCAGTCTAGTACCCGCACTCTTTTACTATGAAGCCACGCTGTTGTAACACGTGGCTTGGCATTGTCTTACTGAAATAAGCAGGGGCGTCCATGATAACGTTGCTTGGATGGCAACATACGTTGCTCCAAAGTCTGTATGTACCTTTCAGCATTAATGGTGCCTTCACAGATGTGTAAGTTACCCATGCCTTGGGCACTAATACACCCACATACGATCACAGATGCTGGCTTTTGAACTTTGCGCCTAAAACTATCCGGATGGTTCTTTTCTTCTTTGGTCCGGAGGACACGGCGTCAACAGTTTCCAAAAACAATTTGAAATGTGGACTCGTCAGACCACAGAACACTTCTCCACTTTGCATCAGTCCATCTTAGATGAGCTCGGACCCAGCAAAGTTGGCAGTGTTTCTGGGTGTTGTTGATAAATGGCTTTCGCTTTGCATAGTAGAGTTTTAACTTGCACCTACATAGTAGCGACGAACTGTAGTTACTGACAGTGGTTTTCTGAAATGTTCCTGAGCCCATGTGGTGATATCCTTTACACACTGATGTCGCTTTTTGATGCAGTACCGCCTGAGGGATCTAAGGTCTGTAATATCATCGCTTACGTGCAGTGATTTCTCCAGATTCTTTGAACCTTTTGATGATATTACGGACCGTAGATGGTGAAATCCCTAAAAGCTTGTTGAGAACTGTTGTTCTTAAACTGTCGCAGTTTTTTATCATAGTTTGGCCGGGGGTGCGACTTATACTCAGGAGCGACTTATGTGTGAAATTATTAACACATTACCTTAAAATATCAAATAATATTATTTAGCTCATTCACGTAAGAGACTAGACGTATAAGATTTCATGGGATTTAGCGATTAGGAGTGACCGATTGTTTGGTAAACGTATAGCATGTTCTATATGTTATAGTTATTTGAATGACTCTCACCATAATATGTTACGTTAACATACCAGGCACGTTCTCAGTTGGTTATTTATGCGTCATATAATGTACACTTATTCAGCCTGTTCACTATTCTTTATTTATTTTAAATTGCCTTTCAAATGTCTATTCTTGGTGTTGGGTTTTATCAAATAAATTTCCCCAAAAAATGCGACTTATACTCCAGTGCGACTTATATGTTATTTTCCTTCTTTCTTATGCATTTTCGGCCGGTGCGATTTATACTCCAGAGCGACTTATAGTCCGAAAAATACGATAGCCTGTTCGCCGGTGGGATGTTCTATATAAGTGTTTGATGAGCATTCCTCAACTTTTTTGCTACGTGTGCCAGCTTTTTTGAACATGTTGCAGGCATCAAATTCCAAATGAGCTAATATTTGTAAAAAATAACAAAGCTTACCAGTTCGAACGTTAAGTATCTTGTCTTTGCAGTCTATTGAATTGAATATAAGTTGAAAAGGATTTGCAAATCATTGTATTTTGTTTTTATTTATGATTTACACAACGTGCCAACTTCACTGGTTTTGGGGTTTGTACTATGTACTGTACTTGGTTGACATCACTGCCACACCATTTTGTCTGCATTTATGGTCTTACCTCTGGTCTTATATTGGGAAAAGTCAACCATTTTTATTTTGTAGCATAAACGGTTGACTTGTGAACATACCTGCTGGCAATAGAGAGGTCTTTGAGCTTCCTGCCTTCCAGAGAGGCTAAATGCTGCTCCAGAGCCTCCAGGAGTGAGCTTGGGGCCTGAAGAGGAGGGGTTTGGGGTTAAAGTTGAAAGATTAGGAGACATTTTCACTCCCTTTTATCTCATTGTCCTGTCACATCCACGCAAATAAAATCAGCAGATTCCCCCCCTCCCTCCCCAATTCCATCAACTACACATATCTACTTCTACGACAGCTCATGTTTGTTTTTGTTGTGGTTGGTTTCATCAGGTTTGGTTGACTGGGCATGCACAGATCAGCGCGATCATGCAGGAGCACACATATAATCCAGCTAACAGGCTCCACCCATGCAGACCAAAGTCCTTCTATGAACACAAACACCACATAAATCACAACCCAGGAAATTAGGGTGTTAACCCCATGGATTCCACTGTCGATTATATGGCAAGTCATTTTAATTTGGACTGAGTTGGAAGCCAAGGAAGTTAACTCAGTGAAATAAAAACATCTGGTGTAAAGTCGGTAATAGACATTAATAAGTGACCAGTCAGCAGTTTTGACTGTTAAACAAAGCTAAACATAAATATGGCTTCTTTGTTTCAACTACATCATGTAATACCGACATATTCATCCAGATTTTTTTTTCACTTAACACAATGCACACACAACAGGCAAAGAAAAGAATCATCATATACTTATTTTATAAAGGGGAGGAAAGACAAGTAACACGTGAATCCTTTCTCCAGATAATATGCTGTGTAAAAGTGTAAAAGTAACAAAAAAATAACAGACACTAGTGCTCAGTAAAGACATGTGGTTGAATAGGCGCATATAAGGTCTTCATAAGCACTACAAACATGACAAGTGTCTTGCAAAAGAGCTTTATTGCATCCTAATTGAGTTTTTAAAAAAAATCTAAGAAAATGGGCTTTCTGCATGATATGTAGTGCTGATAAGTACATTATGTACACCTGTCCAAGTCATATTTGCAGAAACCTACTTTATTTAAACCATTCGCTGCTCTCCCCACAGCTAATGCAAAGGGATTTTTCTTAAAAATGACAAAAGTGGGAATAAAAGTGTTTCACCAAATTTTGTTTTAACAATTAAAAAAAGATCTAAAAAAACAGAATATTCCTGATATATGTAATAAACCCTGTTAGAGATTTGTAATACACCATATGGGCAAAAGTATTGAGTCATAATCAATAAAATACATGAAAACGTATTAGTACATTTTAATGTTAATTTTTCTTGTATTAGTAACTTTATTCTGAAAATGTAAATTTGCGATTATGAAATGTATAATGATATGAGCATTCTAAATATTTTTTTAATTATCTTTATGACTTAGTGACTTATTTGTATGCCTTTTATTGCTGATTCAAATCACATTGGGAGGATCTAGAACAGTTAGCTAGCATGTCAGTGACCATTTGACCGGTTATATAGTGGTCAAAGTGGAAAAAATAAAATCTTAATAATTTACAATTATTATGTTTGTATGTACTGTAATTAGTCAGAGTGATGCAGTGTGGCATAAATGGAATTGATTGTTTAGATTGTGTTTTGATTCATTGCTGCATTGTCAGAAAAGGGCCAACCACTACAGTGGCCCTAAAGTGTCAGCAAGGCTCAATACTGGATGAATGACAGTTTCACAATGTTTCCAGATGTTTTTTGTTTTTTAGACTGAACACGCTTAAACCAATCCAGTGTAGGTCAAGATATTCTTGGCAATCACAGCACATACATAACATGACAATGTCAACCTTTTGTTGCAACATGTCGCCTTGTTTTCCTCATAGCATTTAATGATTTCCTTGTTAGTGTGTACGTCTTTTATTACAATGTGCCACAAGCAAATCAAAATTGGACACTTTGGATAACCGTGCACCCCTTATTGCTTGCTCTAGGTGAAATCGTTTGGCACCACCCTAAATATAAAACTACATATTTTTAAAAACGTTTTAACAATAACTATTGTGCTTTGTTTTGTGGGTACTTTTGCTTACATAACATGCATGTTAATCAATGTTTATTTATATAGCCCTAAATCACAGGGCTGCACAAGCCACATCGACATCCTTGGTTCAGAGCCCACATAAGGGCAAGAGCAAGGAAAAACTCACAACCCAGTGGGATGTCAATGTGAATGACTATGAGAAACCTTGGAGAGGACCGCAGATGTGGGTGACCCCCCAACCCCCACCCACATGTTAAGTAAGGATGGGTACCTAAATTGGTACTTTTATAGGTGCCAAGCAAATTCCGTCCATGCTACCAAGTACTGATTTAAAAACGGTACCATATTTCAATACCTTTGTTGCACATGACGTCACGTTTCGTTGCAGACTCGGCACCGACTCAAGCACTTGGCAGACAAACAGGCGTATTCATACCAGACTGCCTCTAGCTAATTGTCCATGGTAACGAAACACAACCTTTCTAAATGCGCTAGCTTGATTCTGATTGAATATGTCATATACATTGCTACTGATTAGCATTAGCGATTTTTCATGGCGATATCAACACCTCCAAATTTGGTAACCAACACTACAACTAAGATTACAATTAACCAGCTAATGTGTAATAAGTACCGGTAAGTACAATACTTGCAGTATAAACACTGTGTAGAGCTCAACAAAAGACAAAACTGGCCCACTCAACCTAATGCCGAAAGACTACTTCCTGACTACAGCAAGACACCAACAACAGAAGTGTAAAAAAAAAACAAGATATAACAACTGGACAGCACAGGTATCATTATCAGCTCATGTTAAATGTTAAATAATAATTAAAAAATAATAATTAATTATTAAACAAATTAACATTTATTACCACATGAACTCACTGAAAAGTACCAAAATTTGTACCAGTCCAGTATCGAGTCCCAGATACCGGGAAGTTGTATCGTATCCAATGTGAAAGGTACCCATCTCTAATGTTATGTTAAATGGGGACTCTACAATACATTAGTGTTCACTGATGACCAGGGAACCAGTCCAGTAGCCCAACTCCAACTCAACCTTGACCCACAAGTAGATTAGAATATGTACAGGTGCATAAAGACTTATTTGGGCTGCTTTTTTGATATAACTTGAATATTCCAAACTCAAAGGCTGTCTGCTGTGTTGAGTACATAGGTTATTTTATTATTCTACTAAGTTTACAATTTTAACTTGCCCATCCAGACTTCACTTCCCTTTTGACTTACTGTATCTTTAACGGCCCAGGTGTCGCAACACCTTTGTCCATATGGTGTATTTGGACCCTTGATAAATGTTGCTTCAAACCAACAAAGTGATTGTTTTGAAAGGATTGAGTGAGCACATCCCTGTGTAAATTGTCTTCTGCCTTTTTGTGCTTTTTCTAGAGTTGAGATGTAAAGGAGGACAGGCGAAGAGAGCGAAAAAGAAGAGAGGGCCAGCTGCAGTGTGGGCAGGTCTGTAGGGTGAGTAGGGAACGGGGAAGCATTATGGGAATCGACCGAATGGATTTCTACACGCTGCTTGATTTGATTGACGGATTGAGATGAGATATATGGACTGACCTGTGTGAGATCGGGGCTGACCGCCCTGATCTATCCCAACTCGCTGTTGTCACAAAAAAGGAGGGAGGAGGAGGAGGGGATAGGGAGGGAAATAAACAAATGTAGTAACAAAAAATATGATTAAAGCAAAAAAACACTTTTAACAACAAAAAATAAGAGGGAGGGAAAAGGTGTGTGGAAGAGGAAGAGGAGGGAGAAAGAAGAATCAAACCCAAGCATTCATTACTCCATGCAGAGGCTGGAACAAATAAAAGACAACACAGGAGGAGGGAATGCACATGCACACACTTACAAACAGCTATATGTATACAAGAATACATGAGCAGGCACACTAATATGTACACACGCACACATAGAGAGAGTTAAAATGATCAAGCAAGGCGAGACAACAGGTCATCAACTAATGTTGACTTGAAAAAAGAGGAAGGGAGGGACACACATGACATGACACACACGTTGAAGTTAAGTCAACGTTAGTCTGCGCGTCAATCGGCCGTTTTGCCTTGAGCTGCGGCTGCACCCCAAACCTTCTTCCAAAAATAAAAACAATGGGAAAAGCAGGACTGACTAACTAAAAAAGAGAGAGAAAAGTGTAAAGTAGGAGACAGGTAGAATAAAAGAGCATGCAAGGTGTAGCGCTTAAGTGCGTCCTCCAGTGGGCGCTCTATGCCAGTGTCTTTCTGACTCTCCAGGAAAACGATCTGGAGCAAATCTAAACTGGCTTCCCTGGATTTCCTTAACATATTTTTCCTTTCTTATGGAAGCAGCCTGTTGAGATTCGCTCAAGATTCCCTACCTCTCTCCGCTCCCGGCCCCCAAAAAGGTTACCTCGGCCACTTTGAGGAATTCTGACAGTTTGGTCATCCTGTTGAGAAAGGTCTTGTAGATCTCCAGCGCCTCTTTACACTGCTGCTTCTTCATGTCAAAGTACTTCTCTGTGTGGGACAGAGCATTTTCAAATGAACTGCTGATGTCAGCACTACAGTGGAGCGCCAAAACATTAGGTACACCTGCACCGGGGGGGCTGTATATTAGAGATCGACAGATTTATCGGCAACGATATTTGGAATTTTGACATATATCAATATTTTGTTAATATAACTCCAGCGGTACTACATCAGCAAATACAATGTGTACACATATAATACCGGTATTTAATGTATAATTAATTAATAAAGCAGATAGTAATTGTTTTTGCGACTGCAGCGATAGCAAGCCTCAACAAGACTTGGAACGTGGGCTCATTAAAGGAGCCAGAAATTTTCATGTTTCCTGATTCAATCAAACAACAACGCGATTGATGGGCATGAAAACGACAGAAAATATATCTCTACCAAAAATCCAAACTTTTTGTAAATAATTTAACAAATATGAGACTTAGTTTATAATTAAATAAGAACAGGCAGCAGCTCACACATTCTCATACTTACTATAGCATCCAAGAAGAAATGATGTCAGCCAGCTTGAAAAATGTCTCGCCCAGCCCAGAATTGTTTTTATTTAAATGTTTGCAATATTTCAGGGTTCCTCACAAGGAAACCTTACAATGTATTAAATCCATGAACTGTTATAAAATGGAGTAGATGGTGAGTTATTGTGATTTAGAGAAATCCCATATTTTAAAAAAAAATTCCCCAGGAGATTTCCCATATTTTGAAATGTATATGTTGATGTTCCTCTGACCCGCAGCAAAAAAAATAAGTTTTAGGCGCAAAAAAATAATGTTTTTTGTTGTTTTTTTTAAAACAACTTAAAGCCTTTAACTATACTATTCATGTTTCAATAACTTTTACTGCAAATTAATATCGGCTCCAAATATTGGTTATTGGCCTCCTTGATTACTAATAATCGGTATCGGCCCTGGAAAAAAAACACATCGGTCGATCTCTACAGTATATACATGATTTTGCAGTGAGATGGACTTGTTTGGACTTAGAAGACGAATGGGTGTACCCAATAAAGTGACTGCACAGTATGGCATCGTTAGGCTTTACCCAGCATGTTGATGACGCCCTCGTTGTAGGCGGCAAACAACCGTATGGAGTCTTTGAAAAGCAGCATGAAGGCCGTGTTGATGACTCCGTTGGTCAGCTCATTGGAGTTGGGCTGCAGCGGGTCGGAGAGCACACATATATAGTAAGATCACATGGCAACTTCACACCTAAAGGCCTTACTATTTGAACATATGTACCTGGAAATCCAGCAGAGCATCCAGCTGGTTCTGAATGACAGGCAGCGTCTTAATCAGCTTGTCCGTGTTCATAGTGCGCATCACGCCGTCAGCCCTGATAACACACACAAACAAAACACACACGCTGATAGATCCAAATCGCATGTTTGTTTGAAATTGCGAGGGTGTGTGTGTGTGTTACCCTCGCTTCATCTTGGTAAAGTCCACCGCCGCTAACCGATACGACATGGCTTTTTCGTTCAGGTAGCGACTGTAGCGTCTGATGAAGGTTGACATGCTGTACCCTGATGGGAGGCGAGGTAATGCAGTGGCGTTAGTAAATACATCGCATTAACTTTAGAGCTCTCCTCTTGTCTTATATAGGCTCTTTGATCAGCGGTTTTGCAGCTGATCCTTAAGAACAGCAGCAAGTGAGGAGATACCTAAAATATAGAAGCTCTTTGAGTAGCATGTTTGCCAAAGACCCTTAAAAACACCAGCGCGTTCCTCGTGTTTATATAGGAGCTATGAATAGTATTTTTGTGTTGGCTCTCTAAAAACAACAGCGGTGCTGTCTAGAAGGTCTATGACTACTGTTTTTGCAGACGATGCTTAAAAACAGCATAGAAGCTGGGTCATATAGAGCAGGCTTTCTTAACCATAGAGCCAGGGCCCATTGTTGGACCGCAAGCACGCCAAAAAAATCTGTTTCTCAGTTGTGGTCCGTATGCGCCGCAGCTGTACTCAGTTGTAATTCATGTTTCCACCACTTGTGTCTGTAATTACAATATCAAAAGAAAATAAGTTTGGCACTAAAGTCATAGAGAAGTTTTTTGGCGCAAAAATTATGACTAAAGTGGCGCGGATAAATATATTGCTTTTCCCGGTTGACCAATGATGTCACGCTAGCCTCGGTTGCTTCTTACAAGTTACCAGCCTAGCTCTGTGGTACGTGATGTCCGCTGTAATATTGGCACAGATTAGAAATATTATGCGCTGATGCTAAATAGCATACAGCATCAAGAAATGATCTTGGATTGTACTACGAACATGACGCTACCAAGAATGTATCGGCGCGGATGCAGCTCCGAAGCAAAGAAAGACCGGCAGGACAATTTTTTCGAAGTAATTTTTGAACGGAGAATCACGGAAACAACACCTTCAAGTGTCTCAGAGTTCATTAATAAGGCTCTGTGGATTGATAGGAGTTTTAAATCCAAAGGAAAAGACCGTTCATGCCCCGGCCGATACTGTTCCAGATGATGGTTGCTATTGTTCTGGACTATCTTCCCAGTTTTGTGGAATAAAGAGTTAATGTTAATCAGTTTAAAGTGCACAAATGCAGCGTGAAGAGATTTGTGAATGCTTTATTTATTGCCTTGAAATACATACACCTGCTTAATTCTCTTCTATCTCATTCGTAGTTCGTTCGGGAGTCCAAATTAAGATGGCATTCTCCATTTCCTTAGCTACCTTCATCAATAAATCTGTTTCTTTTTTCTTTTCTTTTTACCATAGATGCTCTTTAAAATGTTATGTTCTTTTAATTTGTGAAACATATAACATATAAACATATAAACTTAATTACAATTGTTGCTACATTTTTAATGTATGGTATCTGCTTCAGGCTTTAAGACTGGCGCATGCGCGATACGAAGGGTCCCCTCTGGCGGCACACACCCCCTCGAGAGATGTAGTTTCCAATCGCTTAATCCAGGTGTGTTAGTCCGACTTTTCAAAAACCGAAAACGATCGGATTAAGGTATTTCCATGGGTTGTAGAATGCTTATTTAGAGCTGATCTATTTGAGAAATCTGACTAATTTAGTGCATAGATACATACTGACTGACTTGCAGTATTCCAAGCGTTTCACTTTTTTCACATTTTGTTATGTTACAGCCTTATTCCAAAATGGAATACGTCCATTTTTGTCCTCAAAATTCTACACGCAATACCCCAATGTGAAAAGGTTTTTAAAACTTCTTTGCAAATATATTAAAAAGAAGAATATCACTTACATAAGTATTCACAGCCTTTGGTCAATACTTTGTTAATGCACCTCTGGCAGCGATCACAGCCTGAAGTCTTTTTTAATACGATGCCACAAGCTTGGCACACCTATCTTTGGGCGGTTTCGTCCATTCTTCTTTGCAGCACCTCTCAAGTGCCATCAGATTGGGTGGGAAGCTTTGGTTTTCATCCAGAATGTCTGTACATTTCTGCATTCATCTTAGTCTAGTCAGGGAGGTGACCAAGAACCCGATGGCCACTCTGTCAGAGCTACAGCATTCCTCTGTGGAAAGAGGAGAACCTTCCAGAAGGAAAACCATCTCTGCAGCAAACCACCAATCAGGCCTGTATGGTAGAGTGCCCAGACTGAAGTAATTTCTTAGTAAAAAGTTTGCCAAAATACACCTGAAATACTCTGACCATGAGAATCAAAATTCTCTGGTCTGATGAGACAAAGCTTGAACTCTTTGGCATGAATGCCAGGCATCATGTTTGGATGAAACCAGGCACCGCTAATCACCAGGCCAATACCATCCCTACAGTGAAGTATGGTGGTGGCAGCATCATGCTGTGGGGATGTTTTTTCAGCGGCAGGAACTGGGAGACTAGTCAGGATAGAAGGAAAGATGAATGCATCAATGTACAGAGACATCCTGAATGAAAACCAACGCTTCCCATCCAATCCGATGGAGCTTGAGAAGAGCTGCAAAAAGGAATGGGCAAAGAGGAATGGCCAAAACTGCCCAAAGAGATGTGTGTCAAGCTTGTTGTATCGTATTCAAAAATACTTGAGGCTGTAATTGTTGCCGAAGGTGCATCATCATGTTTTATTTTTAAGGAATTTGCAAAAAAAAATTTTCACATTGTAATAAGAAAATGGATGGATGGATTATGGGATATTGTCTGTAGAATTCTGAGGACAAAAATGAATTTATTCCGTTTTGAAATAAGGCTGTAACATAACAAAATGTGGAAAAAGTGAAGCGCTGTGAATGCTCTCCGGATGAACAGTAGAGGATCTTTGACAGGAGTTTTATCAGTAAAAACTGCAGATCGCTGCTGTCACATAGATGATCTTTGACTAGCATTGTTGCGGTAAGTTTAAATGCAGCAGAGTGCTCTTGTTTTGTAGAAAAGCGCTAGCGTTAACATAGCAGGTACTTCTATTTTAAAAGTGTCCCCGGGAACAATCTAGTTGAACAGCCCTGTCCAGCCCTGTGTAGACTTATCGACTGTGTTTCAGTGCCGGGAAGAGTCAGGACAGGAAGTCATTCAGTCGGGGGAACTGCACTGCTGAGTTGACAAGAGTGCGAGTCAACGGGGTCATAATTCACCTTGTAGCGCCGCCTTATCTAGGAAGTTGTTGAGGTTGAAGAGCGTGTTTCTGGAGGCCATGTACTGCATCAGTCTCTGATGGAGGAGAGGGAGTAGTTATTAGTCGTATGTTCTTGTGCTTCCATGTCATTGCATACAAGAGTGTAGCAATGCATTCAGGACCCCTCTGCGTCTCACCTCGTTGCCGTACATCATGAGGTGATGAGTGGCGATGAGCGCTTTGAAAACCACGATCCAGCTGTTGCTGGCCGTGCGCTCCAGCAGCGTGTCTGCCAGGTGAGGGATGCTGACGTTTAGCTCGTTGGTGCAGTGGATAAGGTCTATAAAAAAAAAGAAGAAGAATTGTGGGGGTAAAACTGAGATTAACGAGAAATGGAAGTGAGCATTTATGAGCCTTTAAGCCCTGCCTCTTTACTTATAGTGGAGGAAATGGATGGGCCACATGCCAATGCCATCATTTAAAAAATAAAAAAAAACCTTGGAGAGTGCAGTGATGTATACGCCCTTATGGATCGCCACATACACGACGACAGATCAATGCGTAAATGATTATTTAATGATAGCAAAGATGAATCACAGCCGTGTAGCCAAAATCCATTGGACTGCTCTAAGTCAACAGTGCTCTCTTTTCACCAGCGTGTCAACGGCATATCCAGCCAGAAGATGGAGAGTTACATTTATAAAGTCAATCCAGCGGCGGCTGACACACAATCGACACACGCTGATGTGTAATGTGAGGAAATGAATAGAGCCGCCATGAATAATTAACCTCCTTTTCTTCTTTTTTTTTCTCCCACGGCGTCTCAGCAATTGGCCGAGATGAAAAGGAACAAAACATCAGTTGACTTGGTTTCTTCGCCCTGTGAAACTTCGGGCTACGGGTGTTGTCTGCTGCTTGTTCGAACTGCGCGTGGAAGAACAGGGTCCATTTTTAATCGCTCCTTCTCTAATGTTGCCTCTCATAGATTGGTCGTGTAGCAGGAAGAAAATGGAGTGCAATGCTTGGTTGCAGCCAGCAGAGGCGCTGTTGGTGCAGTCTCAGGTAGTTTGCTGTCTAGAGAAGAACGTGACGTCAGCAATGGTAGTGAAAAGCGGCAAAAATGTCCGCGACTCAGGCAGTGTTGCATGGAAACAGGGGTTTAGAACATTCCAAGATACATTCTCCTATTCCTTTAAAAAATAATTGAGTACAGGATCGCAAATTTTTTCCCATCAGCAAATCTTATGACTCGGTGAGCATCTAAAGATAAACACGCTTTTTATGACACCACCACCTCAAACGTGATGATGACCATAGAACAGGAAATGGAGCCATTTTTTTATTCATTCAGTCCTGGCTGCTCAGTACAATACGGCTAAGACAATAATACTAGGGGTGTCCCAATCTGATCGTCCGATATCAGCAAAAAAACTAGTATTGGATGATATTGGCTTGTATCTAAAATCTGCGATATGAGGTCCGATGCAAGCAGTCCTTACTTTACTTGCACAAAGCTGGACAGCCGGTCAACATTTAAATATCCCCTATTAAACACAACTTTGATCTTTTCTTGAGTTTTAGTGAAGTCATTTACAAAAGGTAAACATAGGAGGGTATAGGCCACTAGTTGCTAGTAGCTACACAACAGCTCAGCACACGAGCTGGATTTACGTAACAAGTGTCCTCAAATAATCATAGGTGCATACTGCTTACACATACAAAGTCTCCAAAGCAGAAGGGTATTAGAAAACATCCAGTAACAAACGTGTCCACATCATCAGAATCAGAAATACGTTATTAATCCCCGAGGGGAAATTAAAATTTTCAGCACAATCCCATTCAAGAGATGACAAACATTACAGGGAGACAGAACAGGATCAAACATTACTGGGAGACAGAACAGCATTCAACTTACTGCATCATGTCCTTAATTTAGTGAATTCTTGTGACCACTTAGTGTGGCCAAGATCCAAATCCAAAACGCGACTTCAAAAGACTATTTCTGTCATGAAGTCTATTTCTGTCCTAAAGTTAGTGTTTCACATAACATTGTTCTTTGAGTAATTTCACTTCATTAAACTTTTTCTAATGTTCCAAAATACAAAAGAATACACTTTGATGTGATATCCTATCTGGTTAATTTGAGTATCGACCAAGGCTCAAGGCTCCAATATCGATATCATATCAGAAGTGGAAAAGTTGTATTGGGACACCTCTAAATAATACAATAAAAAGTATTAATTATGAAAGATAGATAATTGATTAGCCTTTTGTCTGCTTTTGTGTATTGCTGTATCGTGTTGGGGACACTCATGAGTGCAGTTGTCTGTGGCTTCATGTCAATATTTCCCTGTACTTATTCTAATTTATTTTCTATATAATTTTAGTGGGTTACTTGTTTGGAAGGGGGGATAACATTTGACATGTGTTTAATTGTATTTCTGGACTGTGTATGTCAAAAATTCAATAAACAAATATATTAAAAAAAGGAAAGTATTAATTACATTTATATTACACCTGAACGTTTGCTACTTTTAGTCCTAATGTGAAAAGACTCATGCCTCTCAATTGTTTATGTTCACAGTGATTAACTTCTTTTTACACTTGAAAGCTAAGAATAAGACATGCATTATCTCCTCGTTTGAGGCGGCGTCTCTGAACGTAAAGTGGCTAACTGCTTTTTACACTTGAATGAAAGCTGAAAATGCTGAGAGAGAACGCCTCTACTTTAAAATTGAAGGGTGAGTACACAATTTACTGTTTTCGTGTCTCAATATCTTTTCACACTTGTATGACAGTTGAGGATAACGTGAAATGCTAATACGAGGATCGTAGCTACTCCCCTGTCATGGCGACAAAGTTAGAAGTGAGTGCGCAAGTGTATTTTTTTTCTTTTTTGGTATGCCTCAACATGAAGAAGTTAACTTCTCTTTACATTAGGAATGTTAAAATGTGAAATGTCACGTCCTTGACATGAAGAGATGTCTCTACTTCATCATCACTTCATCCAAAGTGAGCGTGAGTACACCATTTAATCTTTTCTTATCTCTCAATACTCAATTTCCAGCCGGGAATTGTAGAATGTTGCTGAAAACGATACGACTGTGTGGAGATGGCAGCTTGACCCTGGAACAGATTAATTTACGTTTCTATTGTTTCCTATGGGAAAACTGAGCATGAATGTCTGTGTAATGGCCGAATTTGCAATAGAGCTCTTGAATTGAGAGAAATTGTACCTAATGTGGTGGAGCGTATGCCATTTTAGATTCTAATATTCTCATATTGTGAAGAAAATGCTCTCTAAGATGCCAGCAGACAGAGTGATGATGTCTTTTCAATGTCTGAATTTGTGTGCTCTTTTTGGCCACTAAGGCATCAGCTGGGATTTACTCATTGGTGTGTGGCGGCGGCGGCATGGATAACCAGAGTGATAAGGCATCGACCACACAGTCGCTGCTTTAAAAAAGAACAAATCAAAACAAGCCATTATTATACAGTAAATGGGAGGTGCAGCACAGGGATCAGGGAAATGGAGACGTAGCTAAGGCGGAGGTGGGGGGGTTGATTAAGCATCATTCATGCCTATTAAAACCAAACTACAGCCAGATGCAGAAATCATATGTAAGATATCACGTTTTGCTCTGAGAGGTCACTCTGGGCTCTGATAACACGCATTGAATCCAGCTTCTGTCGCCAAGTGGCTGCACTGTATCTGAGGCGCGCGGCTTAATGAAATCCCATTTACTCTGTGTGACATGCTCATCGTTTGCTACGCTTTGTAAATAGATAGTTGTGAGGCCGGGGGGGGTGGGGGTTAAATACTCAAATAGTCCCGCCCCGCCCAGCTCCCGCGTTTACGCTTTCCCTCAAGGTCATGACACCAGGACGGTGCTGATGACAGGAGCCCGCCTCAGCCTCGGGTTAATGAGAAGCGATAACTGTGAATCATGGCTTTAGTGCAATGTGTCAGGATGGATTGATAGCATCTGGACTATGGATTAAATGAGCCACAATAGCTGGAAATGTGTTTTCAGCTATTTACATTCACAGTGGAACCTCCACGTCCCACCGCATTTTTTGCAGGGCAAATAGGTAGCACAAAAGGCAATTGCTTCTCTCACTTTGTTGAGCTTGCATTAAACTCTCTCTGAGTGTATTTAGCTTTTCCCTTGCTATTTCAACGATTGTTATTTATTATGCTCTTAGAGGTCACGCTTGTGCTAATTAATCCCGCTTCTGTCTCCAATATATGTAAAAAAAATTAAATGACTCGCAATACCTCAAATATGTTTGTCATTTACAGTGGAAGCTCCAAATTCAAAAAGTCTTCTAAGCTCGACTGATATGTTTTTTTCAAGGCCGATAATGATACCGTTTAGTAGTAGTCGAGGAGGCCAATAAGGGATATTTATTTATTTGCAGTAAAAATTTGCTAAACAATGCTAACATACATCAGTAAACAGCTAGACGGGGCTTTAAGTTCTTTTTTTCAACATTTTTTTTAGGAAACTTCGGATCACTAGCGACATAATTTTGTATGTGGGGCTAATATGGTTAATTTAGTTAACCTACTCAGTGGCCTAGTGGTTAGAGTGTCCGTCCTGAGATCGGTAGGTTGTGAGTTCAAACCCCGGTCGAGTCATACCAAAGACTATAAAAATGGGACCCATTACTTCCCTGCTTGGCACTCCACATCAAGGGTTGGAATTGGGGGTTAAATCACCAAAAATGCTCCCCTCACCTCCCAGTGGGTGATCAAGGGTGATGGGTCAAATGCAGAGAATAATTTCGCCACACCTAGTGTGTGTGTGACAATCATTGGTACTTTAACTTTAACTTTTTAACTTTAGCACCAATAAAAATATGGGGATTACACAAACACCTTTTTTACGTGTGTTTAATGCTGCGGGTCACAAGAGTATCAACATTTGCATTTCAAAATATAGAAAATCTCCTGGGAAAATTGGTAAAAACATGGGATTTCTCTACATCACAATAACTCCCTATCTACACAATTGTATACATTTTTGTAACAGTTTATGTACATTGTAAGGTTTTTTCGTGAGGAACCTGGAAATATTGCGATCATTTAAATAAAAGCTACGCTGGGCTCCTTTTGCGTAGCTTATATATGAGACGGACATCTTCCTGGATGTTACAGAAAGTTTGAGAATGTGTGAGCTCCTCTTACCTTATATAATAAGTCTCCTATTTGTCAAAATATTTACACAATGTTTAGATTCTTGGCACAGATATATTTTCTCTCATTTTCATGTCCAACCATTTCTGCCGCGTTGTTTGATTCACGGAAAATGAAACTCGCGGCACTCTTTTAGTGATCCCACGCGTGCTCCAAGTGTTTGCGAAAGGAGGCCTGTTGTGCGACTCCACGGCTGCAGTAGCAAAAACAAACAAAACGAGACAAGGAAGATGCCAGAAAAGAAGGACAAAAACTGGATTTTCCAGCAAAAATTAAAAGTTTGGACAGGTGGAGACTTACTGTACAGGAGAGAAAGGGGGACATGGCCGCGTTGAAAGCAGCTGAACAGGCCGCCGCAGGATTCTCACAAGAACTCAAATAAATGCCCTTTCAAATATCAGAATATATTTTGGAATAATCATTGACAGTGAGAGTAATTTTTCTTCTAAAATGAATTTAAAAAAGATTGGGCTACAGCAAAATTATTTATTAATTTTAAATACTAAATACTGGTATCATGCGTGTATATAGTATATAGTATATGGTATTGGCTGATGTAGTTCTGTTCTGCACGTCAAAATGCCAAATATCGTTGTTGATAATCGGTCGATCGCTATTAGAAATCCAACCACATTTTTTGGGCAGTCAATGCTGGCACAAAAGCCAGAACTCATTTCACTCTGTGAGTGAGTTTGGCTTTTTCGTTGTCTTCTTTTGCCCTTATGAAATAATCTCATTATTTCACAGAAATCATGTGTTATATGATCACAATGAGCTACTCTCTGCCTCATTACATGCATTGGATCACATGCTTGGTGAAATTTATCCTGTGTGACTACAGTATGAAGTCTATTGCTAACATTAGCTGACAGTCACTTGTTAATGATACATTTATTGTTCCTTTTTACACTTACAGTAATGCTTAAAAAGGAGCAGCAAGACTTACATTTTACTAGCTCTGTCAAAATTAACGAGTTAAATCATGTGATTAATCACAGAAAATGATCGCATGAATCATGTACACACACAGATTAATCATGCAACTTATTTTAAACGCACAAGCTCTTTTACCTTAACCGTTATACAGTCAGTGATTAAATGAATGCATACATCAGTGCAAACATTAATATGGAGACCCTAACTGGTTTGCTCGCTGGCAAATTTCTATCCAAAATACAACCTGAAAGAACTTTAGATAAAACTGTCACCAAGTTTTGCACAAATTAATGACATGCATTGAAGTAAAATGTTTAAAATTTTTTCCTGCATGACATTCTGACAATAAAATTTTATTTGTGTACAAATATTGTGGTCAATTCTGAAGGAAATTTCAAATATGCACTTGAGTAATCACCTGTGATTAATCATGATTAATCCAAATTCCACAATGTGATTAATCAGATTTCTTATTTATTTATTTTTAGTCAAATCATGATTTTTTTTCTTCTAAATTTAAAACACTTCCATGTTGTCTACATAACATGTAATGGGGGTTCTTTGGTCCAAATTGTGCATACTTTGTTTTACAGACCGTTTTCAAGCAGCTTTCTGACCGTCTCTTCTTATTTACGTGCCTCTACTTGGACTGCGTCTTCTCCCCGTCAGCCATGTTGTAGTTTTTAGTGCTTCCATAGCGAGTCTACTGGCAGATATAAGTTAGAACTAAATGCTACTTTGTATTAGAAATGGCAAGAGTGGAAGATGCATGCATATCTCCGCCATGCCTCCATGGTTTGATTTAAAATTTCCTGGACTTATGCAGATCCCAAATACACAAGAGCAGGTACCAATAGGTAAACAAAAAGTTGGTTTTGCTTATTAGATCCCACTTAAAATATATGCTGGACAGTTGATACAGGTTTTATTCAAGCAGGTTTGACCCTGGAACGAATTGTGGTGTTCCCTCAATTATCGCAAGGTTAAGTTCCAGACCCCCCCATGGGATATGAATTTCCGTGCAGTAGGGACGCCATTTATTTTATGATTTATATTAATATTAAATGCCTTTGAAGTCTTTATTAGCTCTCCACACAGCCTTCACACACACTTTCTTTGCTCTCAAAACATTCTCAAGACCAACTTAATTGTTTTACATGTAACTTCAATGGGTACTCAAATCTCAATGTACTTAATATTACTTTAAAACCTGTGATACAATTTGTCTTTATTTTAAATGGTAACTTAATTAGAAAGTAGTTTTATCGATCAACCACCGTTAAGTATCAGTCAATTTCCATTGAAAAGGATGTGATCGGCCAATGCCGATTAATGCCTTTCAATGCCGATAAATAAACAGCATTTCTTATAAGTATCATTATCACTGGAGGATAAGACTAAACATGTTACACACAGAGTAAGAAAAGCAGCAGCAGATAAGATGGTATACTAATTGCTAAATGCAAACTTGAAACACCGAAAAAAATAAGTGCTTAGTAAAGTGTGGATGGTAGCGTCTTACAGCAGAAAGTAAGCAGATATTAGCAGGAAATTAACAAGCATAAGAGTCATAAAGAGAGGATAATATAACATCAACTGTTGGTGTGTAGCGTCACACTTAATGGGAGGGCGGATCGATCAATATAGTGTTGAAACCAAGGGTAGTATCTGTATCAGAGTGATTAGATTGATATTGACATTTTTACAAAATCTTTTTTTAACATTGTTGTTATCGTTCAGGGAATCCCTGAGCACAGGAGCAATTGGAGGGCAAAAACCAATGCGGATTAAAAGGATTTGTAAGTAGCAATTCTTGCTTTTGTGTATTTATTGTGTACTACTTGACTTAGTTTTGATCAAACAATAATTTGTATGTAATGAAAGAGAATTAGGAAAAAATATTGTGTTCATATTGTTACACTGCCATCCAGTGTTGTTTTCTGAGTATAACTGTGGTTAAAATTGACAAGGTAAACGGAATATAAAATGGGTGGATGGATTAAAATGTACAATTAACACATGTGATCGGTGTCGGTGATCTCACTCATGGATGATCTGAAGCATCAGAACACTCCTACTTTACAGTATCAATAATAAGCATTTTTCTGGCAATTTAAGGGTGGGTCCTCTATTTGAGGTTTTTCACCATTTGCTGGAGGTTTTGGAACAGAAACCCCACAAATAGCCAGGATCTGCTGTGTTTCTATGTCCATGATTTCCTATGAGGAAAAATAGCTTGAGAGGTTCCACTGCAGCAAAGAGATGTTTTTTTTTCTTCCTGCCACTGTCTCATCATTTTGTATTCCTGCTTATTCGTTTCCACTTGCCAGCGAAAGCGATTCTTTACCACAACCAAGTATGCGTCTCCTTTTTTTTAATGATCCCGTTAAACGAGGCGTGTTTGAGTTCTGAGTTGTTGCACACAAAAAGACAAAAGTCTGCCTTGTCAGGGGGAGCAAACACACCTCTGCCTCGCGTCCTTGCCTGACTTTTATATTTGCTGCAGTTCAATTTAAAACAACAAAAACACACGTCGCAGCTTAGAGAGGATACGCTGAGCTTCTAACACCACAACAGAATTAGTCGGAGCAGAAGCAATACGACCTCTTGTAAGCAGGCTGGCCCATCGGGTCAGAAAATCGGAATGTTTGGATGTGACGAAAGGTGTTGGAAATAAATAAAGTTATTGCGGCTGCAGCCTGGTGACATTCGCTTCTGTCGTTTGAAAATGCATAGGGAAAATGTTGGCGGCCATAACAACAATAATAAAGGACCTGATGCATTGCAACACATTAGCAAGTCTGCTTGCATGGTCACAATATTAGGTACACCTCATGACAGCCAATACAATAATGCTCCTTTTTTATTGTCCTTATATTTGTTATTTTGGCAAAAAAAAGCATTTTATTATTGTTAATCACTTTCATTTTAGCTGACCTCATCAGAATCTTACTGTTGCTACATCAAATGATACATTGTGGGGGTTTAAAGCCCCATGATATGTATCTGCCGATGTTAGATCACAACCAGAACATACAAATATATATATTATTTATGAATAAAAACAGTCTCTCTTAATTAGCAGGTGGCTCTTGACAAGCTTATTTGTAGTTGGTGTTTAAAACAGCACAGAGCTCCAATCATATAGAGAATCTTTGACCTGCAGTATGTCCTTGAAAACAGAAGCGCACTACTGTTACATAGTGGATCTTTGACTAGTAGTCGGTCCTTAAAAACGGCAGAGTTCCTGCAATATAGATCATCTTTGACTGGCAGCATACTGTTGGTCCTTAAAACAGCAGAGCACTAAGTTGTGATATACATATAGAGGATCTTTGACTTTTTTGCAGTCACACGTGAACAAGACCAGAGTACTCCTGTCATAGAGGATATTTGACTTCACAGTGGCTCCTGTCATATACAAGATCTTTGACTCGCAGTTGGTCCTTAAAAACAGCAGAGCTCCTTCATTACAGAGGATCTTTGATTAGCAGTCAGTCTTTAAACGCAGAAGAGTGCTTGTGTTACATGTAGGATATTTGTTTTGCGGTAGGTCCTTAAAAACAACAAAGATCTACTCTTATTTACATAGAGGATCTTTGACTTTTTGCTTTAGATCCTTAAACAGCTGCATGATACTGTTACATATAGGATCTTTGGCTAGTAGTTGGTTCTGCAATATAGAGTTTCTGCAATCTTTGACTGCATAGGATCTTTGTAACAAAGCATTAAAGCAGAAGAAGACTAGCAGTTTGTCAGTTAACACAGGAGAGAGAGAGCACTCTTGTCATTCATAGGATGTTTGACTTTTTGCATTCACACAAGGAACAAGAGCAGAGTACTCCTATCATCGAGCATATTTAACTTTTTGCAGCAACTCCTGTCATATACAGGATCTTTGACTGGCGGTCCTTAAAAACAGCCGACCTTCAATACAGAGGATATTTGATTAGCAGCAAGTCTTTAAAAGCGGATGAGTGCTCATGTTATATCTAGGATATTTGTTTAGCAAGTGGTCCTTAAAACAACAGAGAGCTCCTATTTAAATATAGGATCTTTGACTTTTTGTAGTAGATCTCAAAACAGCTGTATGCTACTGTTACATAGATGATCTTTTATTAGTTGCTGGTTCTTAAAAACAGTGGAGAGCTCCTCTTATTTAAACACTATCTTTGACTTTTTGCAGTCAATCCTTCAAAAACAGCTGTGTGCTACTGTTAGAGGATCTTTGATTAGTGGGTAGTCTTTGAAAACAGCAGAGAGAGCTCCTCTTTTTTAAAAAGGATATTTGACTTTTTGCAGTAGATCCTTAAAAACTGCAGCACACTACTGTTACATAGATGATCTTTGACTAGTAGTTAGTCCTTAAAAGCAGCATAGTTAACTAGCAGTAAGTCTTTAAACGCAGAAGTGTGCTCATGTTACATGTGGTATATTTGTTTAGCGGGTGGTCTTTAAAACAACAGAGAGCTCCTCTTATTTACATATAGAATCTTTGACTTTTTGCAGTAGATCCTTAAAAACAGCTGCATTCTACTGTTACATGGAAGTCATTACATAGTTGGTTCTTAAAAACAGCAGAGTAGACGATCTTTGACTGGCAGTATAGGTCCTTAAAACAGCAGGGCACTCTTGTAACATAGAGGATCTTTGACTTTTTCTGCTTGATGACTTTTTCTCTTTGCTGTTACAAAGAGGCTTTTTGACAAGCAGTTGGTTCTTAAACACAGTAGAGAGCGCAATCTTCTATAGGATTTTTGACTTTTTGAAGTCACACGTGAACAAGAGAAGAGTACTCCTATCAGAGCATATTTGACTTTTTTCAGCAACTCCTGTCATATCAGGATCTTTGACTGGCAGTTGTTCCTTAAAAACAGCAGACCTCCTTAAATACAGAGGATCTTCGATGAGCAGTAAGTCTTTAAAAGCAGATGAGTGCTCATGTATGTAAAGAGCTCCTCTTATTTTAATATAGAGATATTTGAATTTTTGCAGTAGGTCTTAAAACAGCTTCATGCTACTGTTATATACAGGATCTTTGACTAGTTGTTGGTTCTTAAAAACAGCAGAAAGTTCCTTCCTTTTAATTAGGATCTCTGGCTTTTTACAGTAAATCTTTCAAAAGCAGCTGTGTGCTACTGTTACATAGAGGATATTTGACTAGTAGGTAGTCCTTAAAAACAGCAGAGAGCTCCTCTTATTTAAAAATTATCTTTGACTTTTGCTGTAGATCCTTAAAAACAACAGCACACTACTACTGTTACATATATGATCTTTGACTAGTATTTGGTCCTTAAAAGCAACATAGTAGCAGTAAGTCTTTAAACGCAGAAGTGTGCTCATGTTATATGTAGTATATTAGTATTAGCGGGTGGTCCTTAAAATAACAGGGAGCTCGTCTTATTTACATATAAGATCTTTGACTTAAAAACAGCTGCATTCTACTGTTACATGGAAGTCATTACATGGTTGGTCCTTAAAAACAGCGGAGTGAGATGATCTTTGACTGGCAGTAAAATGTCCTTAAAACAGCAGAGCACTCTTGTGATATAGAGGATCTTTGACTTTTTCTGCTTTAGTGCTCTGTTACAAAGAGGCTCTTTGACAAGCAGTTGGTTCTTGAACACAGTAGAGAGAGCACTCTTGTATAGGATCTTTGACTTTTTAAAGTCACACATGAACAAGAGCAAAGTACTACTGTCATAGAGGATATATGACTTTTTGCAGTGGCTCCTTCAAACAGCAGAAGGCTCCTGTTACATAGAGGATCTTTGACTGTCAGTTGGTCCTTAAAATCAGCAGAGCATTCCTGTCATACAGAGGATTTTGGGGTTTTGCAGTCACACCTGAACAAGAAGTACTCCTGCCATAGAAGATCTTTGACTTTTTGCAGTCGGTCCTAAATATTAGCAGAGCGCTCTTATTATATAGAGGATCTTTGACTTTTTGCTGTAGCTCCTTAAAAACAGCAAAGCACTCATGTTATATGAAAGATCTCTGACTAGTATATAGAATAGGCAGCTTAAAAACATCAGGATCTTCACCTGGGCTTTTTTGACAAGGGCCTTATAAACAGCAGGGCACTCCTGTCATATCGAGGATCTTTGACTATAGTGTTAACATATTGCCTCTGTTTTAATCTATGACCAAATAAAAATGTAGTGAGGCGAAAATTGACATTACAGACTGCAGCTTGTCCTTAGCTTTCTGAAATTGTGTCCCCCGACGAATTTGACTGCTCATGATCTAAACGACACAGTAGGCCCTTTATGTCCACCTGACCTGCATGTAGTGATCGCACACCTTGCGAGAACGAGGACTGTCACCATCCCGTGCAGATTCCCTGCATATCTTTCCATCTTTTTTCTCCCTTATGGACCACAGCGACTGCCGTGCCTTGGAGGAGAGCGACTGGCGGCATCATCGATTACCTGTGCTCTCCATCGATCAAGTCGTTTATTTTATTTCTTTTTTTCCCAAACTGCCCAACCTACTTCGGATAGTAATGCCGCACACATCAATGATGAACTTGGCATTAATAATGCTGCAGGACTTTATGACTATAATGCACGGAGGCCTCACTCAGTGTAACGACTGGCCTGCAATAATTCCCCTTGAATGACACGCATAGATGACATCAATGCTCTTATTTATGGATAGTGCCTAATTAAAGATGAGATAAAGATGGATGGATGGATGGAGAGGGGACGGTGGGGGGGCATCTTTTGTGCGCCCCTTTTTTCCTGATGATGCATGCAGACAGTGAGCAGTGATGGTATGTTTCACCTACAGTCAAGGTGCTTCTTCTTGGGTCCGCTCACTTCGTGCGTCGTGGCCTTGCACACGGCTTTGCTGATGGCTGAGCCGCTCATGCTGTGCTGCGCGACGGCGATCCGGTCCGTCAGCGTCGGGCCGGACATGGTGAAAGCGGTAGTGGCGACGGGAGGAGGCGGAGGGAGGGATAGTAGAGGACGATGAAAAATGTCTTTAACGGCGGGGAGGACGGTACTGCCCTCTGTGAGGATCGCTAGTGCAGCAGCAAGCACCGACGCTTCATGCGTTTCATAAAACCAACAT